>NC_132804.1:29960409-30067909 GCF_048594095.1 Paramormyrops kingsleyae
ATGGTAGCCATCTTAAATGTAATAACTTGAAACGAACGGAAAAAAAGTTAATTCTGTTTATTATGTAATGTCGAGAGGATTGTTGTAAAAGCTTTATTACATGACGTTTGTAATGGAGAGAGATACTGTTGCATGTATTTTGGGTATGTAAGTGATTTTTGTGTTTTTGATTAGTTGAATTAATGCGGTCAAAGTTGTGGACATGTGATGCTACTTTGTATAACTGCGTACGTTGATGGTGCATTTCTTCTGCGTATTCTACTGGCCATGTCTGTTGGCAGGTCAGGTTTTTTTGATTGGGCTGATGTCCTGCCTCTGGACTGTGACGTTTGATGGCGAGCCTTCCCACTCGGACCCCTTTGAAGGAGTGATTTTTGCCTGAATTAACTGGACAGACCCTGTTGCACTCTCCAGTGTGGTAGGCCCAGCTTGTGTCACCACAACAGCTCTTCAGCAGCTCCACACACACACACATACACATTCATTCACTCACAATCAAAAGAATATTATTTTTTTTGAGACTCTGAACTGGACTTGAACTTGATTTAGCATAAAACCTTATTTTCCTGAATTGCATATTTTATTTTATTTTTATTATTATTATTTGCTGATAATTTGCACCAGAAGTTTTCTTTGAGAGGAAAATTTTAAATTTTGAAAAGAGGTTGTTTTATACCAATATTGAAATATTGCTGTTGTTAAGTTTGTAAATTAACTTTTTGGGTCAATAACTACTCATTCATTTGTCTGTTTATTTATCTCTCTTTTCCTCTTTCTACAATTTCCTATTAGATATTAAAAAGGGTTCTTGTTAAAGTCTGGCTTCTGATGTCTAATTTGAACGCTCCTTGTGCTCCAGCAGCTGAACCTACTGGCCCATCCTCCAACTTCTTCCCTTGATTTAAGCTTATTGTTTGTACCCTTGAGAGTTGGGTGTTACAGATGTTCATATTAAGTCTCTTATACCAGGGAGAGAGGCCTCGGGTAAGCTATGAATACGGCTATGTAATGATCCTCTGCTTTGAATTGAAGAGAATGAGCCTCCAGATTGACTTGCACCTCCAAGACCGTGCTTTCTAATGAGTGTAAAATACCTAATTTAATTGAATTATAACTGTGCTATTGGTGCTGGGCAATAAAACGATCTCGATTTTTTATCGATAAAAAATAAGGACGATCACGATGATACACACAGACTATAAAACTAGATCAACCAAATTTGCTCCGTTTTAGAGAATGTGCTGAGACAGACAAGTCAATGGCCTATCGAGCAGAGGTTTACTGAATGCCAGCACAACAGCCAATCACCAACGACGTTGTAATTTTGCCCATCCTCCCTTAAAGAAGCAATGGGTGCGTTCGACTGCAGCTGACGCAACGTAGAGTGCGATCTGTCGGCGGCTGCAGGGGTGGAGTATAAACTGACTGCAGCCAAGTCGGACAACTTCTACTCCTCGTAGTCTGTGAGACCTGACTGCAATGGCAGCACTGCCAGAAGGGTGTAGATAAATCTATACAAATATCACCTGCATGCCTTCTTCACAGATTGGACGATTGGTATGTCTTTCTGATAGGTATGTCTTTCTGATTGTTATGTCTTTCTGATAGGTATGTCTTTCTGATGGGTATGTATGATGGGTCTTTCTGATGGATATGTCTTTCTGATAGGTATGTCTGATCGGTATGTCTGTCTGATAGGTATGTCTGTCTGATAGGTATGTCTGTCTGATTGGTATGTCTTTCTGATCGGTATGTCTGATGGGTATGTCTTTCTGATGGGTATGTCTTTCTGATCGGTATGTCTGTCTGATTGGTATGTCTTTCTGATAGGTATGATCTATCATACCTATCAGAAAGACATACCCATCAGACAGACATACCAATCAGAAAGACATACCTATCAGAAAGACATACCCATGAGACATGCCCATCAGAAAGACATACCTATCAAACATACCTATCAGAAAGACATACCCATCAGACAGACCAATCAGACATATCCATCAGAAAGACAAACCCATGCGACATGCCCATTAGAAAGACATACCAATCAGGCATACCAATCAGAAAGACATACCTATCAGACAGGCATGCCCATCAGAAAGACATACCTATCAGAAAGACATACCCATCAGACAGACCAATCAGACATATCCATCAGAAAGACAAGGTGGGCGTGGCACACACGAGGATCGGACGGAGCTGGGCATGACAATGACGTCCTTTCTACGTCCTCTGAACGTTGACAAACGTCATGAAAACATTTTTTATTGACGTCATGTGGATGTTATTTTGTAGGGTCCTCGGTACAGGACAGACGTTATTTCCGACGTCCTCACCACATCTTCACAATGTTACCATGCTATTTCAGAAACAGCTATTGTCTTTTGTAGGACATTTCCAAATGATTTATTAATTTATGTATAGATCATACATAAATTCGTAAGCTAGAAAGACTAATTTAAAACATCTTATTAATCAAATAAAAAATATATATATATAAAACAGCATTTTTTAACCATGGCAGAAATGTCTAAACAATTTAAGCAGTTTAACATAAACATACAATTAACCATATATATAAACAAACCTAAATAAAAAGGTTTTATATTTATATATATATATTTTATATAGGTTTGTGTATACACTCACCTAAAGGATTATTAGGAACACCTGTTCAATTTCTCATTAATGCAATTATCTAATCAACCAATCACATGGCAGTTGCTTCAATGCATTTAGGGGTGTGGTCCTGGTCAAGACAATCTCCTGAACTCCAAACTGAATGTCAGAATGGGAAAGAAAGGTGATTTAAGCAATTTTGAGCGTGGCATGGTTGTTGGTGCCAGACGGGCCGGTCTGAGTATTTCACAATCTGCTCAGTTACTGGGATTTTCACGCACAACCATTTCTAGGGTTTACAAAGAATGGTGTGCAAAGGGAAAAACATCCAGTATGCGGCAGTCCTGTGGGCGAAAATGCCTTGTTGATGCTAGAGGTCAGAGGAGAATGGGCCGACTGATTCAAGCTGATAGAAGAGCAACTTTGACTGAAATAACCACTCGTTACAACCGAGGTATGCAGCAAAGTATTTGTGAAGCCAGAACACGCACAACCTTGAGGTGGATGGGCTACAACAGCAGAAGACCCCACCGGGTACCACTCATCTCCACTACAAATAGGAAAAAGAGGCTACAATTTGCACGAGCTCACCAAAATTGGACAGTTGAAGACTGGAAAAATGCTGCCTGGTCTGATGAGTCTCGATTTCTGTTGAGACATTCAAATGGTAGAGTCAGAATTTGGCGTAAACAGAATGAGATCATGGATCCATCATGCCTTGTTACCACTGTGCAGGCTGGTGGTGGTGGTGTAATGGTGTGGGGGATGTTTTCTTGGCACACTTTAGGCCCCTTAGTGCCAATTGGGCATCGTTTAAATGCCACGGCCTACCTGAGCATTGTTTCTGACCATGTCCATCCCTTTATGACCACCATGTACCCATCCTCTGATGGCTACTTCCAGCAGGATAATGCACCATGTCACAAAGCTCGAATCATTTCAAATTGGTTTCTTGAACATGACAATGTGTTCACTGCACTAAAATGGCCCCCACAGTCACCAGATCTCAACCCAATAGAGCATCTTTGGGATGTGGTGGAACGGGAGCTTCGTGCCCTGGATGCACATAAGAACATCTTGCAGTTGATGGAGATTTGTGGGATGCACATAAGAACATAAGAACATAAGAAATATGGCCTCCTCTCGTTTGTATATTTCTTATGTTCTTATGTGCATCCCACAAATCTCCATCAACTGCAAGATGCTATCCTATCAATATGGGCCAACATTTCTAAAGAATGCTTTCAGCACCTTGTTGAATCAATGCCACGTAGAATTAAGGCAGTTCTGAAGGCGAAAGGGGGTCAAACACCGTATTAGTATGGTGTTCCTAATAATCCTTTAGGTGAGTGTATACATATAAAATATATATAAAACAAACCATTATATATGCAATATATAATTCTGTCACGTCCCGCTCCGTCCGCTCCTAATGTGTGCCACGCCCACCTCATTACCTCGTGTTCAATCCTGATTCCGATCGCCTGTGTCCTATTGAGTCTGGTCTGTCTTTCCTATTTAGTCCTCGTCTGAGTCCGTCTCCGGTAGATCCGTCATTGATGTTGCTTTCCGTTACCCCTCGTCCTTTGTTTCCCCCGAATAAACCCCGATTACCCTACCTCCTGGCTCCTGCTCTCCTACTTGCCTGCTCGCCCGACCAGCGAACGTGACATAATTCTAAATAATGATTTACCATATATATAAACAAACCTAAATAAAAAGGTTTTATATTTATATATATATATTTTATATAGGTTTGTGTATATATATAAAACAAACCATTATATATGCAATATATAATTCTAAATAATTATATTATAATACATATTTAAATCCTGCGACCCAGATGGATAAAGCGGTATGGATAATGGATGGATGGATATATATTTAAATATGAATAATGCATTTATTCCATATTTCAGTCATCTCACTTTATTAACATCAAAAACTTTAATAACATTATAATGTTGTTATTAAATGTTAAAGTCAACATTAACAAGCAAATTCATCCGCTTCAGGTCCCTGCTCCAATGTCTCACTGCAGCATCATCCTAGGAGAACACAGAAGAAATAGTTACAGAAGACCATACAGTAGTTTACCTCTAAAACTGAATACATTCGTTAGATAACCTTGTATGGTATGAGTGGGATAGGTGTTATGAACCATGCATATAAGAACACACATATGTCTTAGTGACATTTATGTAACTATTCAGTGTTAAGATAATCATTTACACTTACAGCATTTAGCAGATGCTCTTATCCAGTGCGACTTCCATTTTCTAAATTCAGGGACAGTCTACCTGAAGCAAATTGGGGTTAAGACTCTTGCTCAGGGAGCCAATGACAGTAGTGCCAGACGTGGGACTCAAACCCATGATCTCTTAGTTCAGAGGTGAGCATCCTAACCACTAGACCACTAACAATATAAAAACAGCTCCATACCTTCCGAGATCCATGGCGTGGACAGTGCTTTAGTGTCACTGCAATTGAATTATCCATGGTGAGGTTGGTTGCTTCAGGATGAACTTTACTGCATGCAGCTACAGTATTTGCAAAACACACACACACACACACGTCACCTGATGTAAATATGTAAGAAATACTGCCTGTTTTGTCTGATCATAAGTGTACTTCAGTTTTGCTTAAAACATATGTCATGTCAAAGTTATCTAATTTGATTGCATGACTCATGTTTACAGGGTCTTTATATGTCTGTTTTTTATATTTTAAAATATTACGGTTATGATAACTTAAACTAATTTGTTTCCGGCTCAGACTGCATAGGTTAAGCTTATGGGGTTGTCATGTGATGAACGAATGACTCAAACCCGAAGACTCGAGAGATGAACTAATCAATTCTGTTTCCGGCTCAGACTGCATACTAGGTTAAGCTTATGGGGCTGTCACGTGATGAACAAACGACTCGAAAAACCCGAAGACTGGAAACAGGTGAATCAATAATTCCAATACAGAAACTATAGGAAGTTGCGCAAATGCGCATCTGCGACTGAACGAATCACTCCCACGAGACGACTCGTTCTTCCCGAGTCACATTAAAGATTCGTTCAAAATGAACGAATCGTTCAAGAACGACCCATCACTATTGGACGGTCTGCAGCTGATGTGACATGGAGCGAGATCTGCCTGCGGCTGCAGGAGTGGAATATAAACTGACTGCAGCCAAATCGGAGAACTTCTTGTCGTAGTGTGCGAACTGCCAGAAGGGTGCAGATAAAGCTATAGAAATATCACCGCATTCACGTACATTACTTCTTTTACAATAAAGAACTCCTGATCCAACCTGTTAGCAGTGAAAAAAAATAAACTATTGTGTATAGTGGCTCTGTGTAAAAAGATAGCTGTCAGGAAAACGATCAAATACATTTCAAGGATTCAAAGACTAATATCGGACGTCCGCCTAACGTTGTGAATGAAACGTTCCCGGGCGGACCAAAATCGGATGTCCGCCTAAAGTTGTGAATAAAACGTTACCTGGCGGACTAAAATCGGACGTCCGCCTAACGTTGTGAATGAAACGTTACCTGGCGGACCAAACTCGGACGTCCAAAAACGTCACGGTGACGTCGCTTGTTAGCTGGGAACCTATTTCTCAATTCTCTAGGCAAATAAATAATTATGCACATTTTAACTTTAGATTCCATTGCTGGATTCTTATGTCATATTAGACGTTCTATATCCGCGGGGTGTCATGGTTATGCATTATAGTGAGTAATGCTTTGCATTTCTCTTTAAAAATTTCTGACTTACTGAAGTAGGAAGTCCGTCGCGAAAACCGAAAGTTACTTCAGCTGTCGGTCCCTCATTTTCATAGTTTAAAATCTTATTTAGCTCAGGAGCAGAAAGTAAGGAAAGGGCGGATGATGAGATGAAGAGTGAGCTTGCGTGTGTATATATACGTATACATACACTTTATGGCTGGATGTAATCCTTTGTCAAAGGTCGCCTTATGAATATTCACAACGCTCAATGCATCTCCTGATTGCCTTGTCGCAGTGTGCGTGTTTACCGGTAAGCACTGTCACAGATAATCATTATAGAAATAATCATTTGTGATTAACAAAATTGTTACTTAGACAGGACAAAGCAGTAGGTCTAGATCGCGTTTTATTTGTTAACATAATACTAATAATAGGCCAAGTATTGGAAAACACCAGTAAATTTCCGACAGGCTGTATGAACTTGGGGAGTACTGCAAAAATCTAAAAGTATTAATTTTTTTAATCGAGATGTATTTATTTACCCCCGGTCTAAAGAAAAAACATGTTTGCTCTCCATGGATTGATCTCTCCATGAAAGTACACCGTGAATAGCCAGTGCATAACGCATTCGCCTGTTTGACACCCCTGTCGGCCGGAGGGTCATCTGATGATCACATATCAAACACCGCGGTCACACGCCAGATTTGGGGCTTTGTGCAGCTGCCCCGTAAGCGTGATTTTATGATATCACACTGCACCATTGTGCTATAAGCTGGATCATGTGAAACACTATGCACTGTAGGTCCTCAGTAAAAATGTTGCTAGGTTTTTAAGAGCTTTGTGTGTAACAACCAAGTCATTGCAGCTTTTTAATCATTTTGGTTGATCCATGATAGTCGTGGTCCGCATTAAACTTTGTTGTGCTTTTACTCTCTTTAAAGCCCACTGCACTTCATTGCAGCTCCCTGTAACGTCAAAACGACACCCTTACGGTCGTTAGCCTGCATCGTAGCCATACACAGCATCCATGGCAGAATGTGTTCCTCTGAATCATGCCCCGTTATGTTGACGGGTCATTGTGTTTAAAATCTCCGACGGCTGATTTCACGGTTTCGGCTAATCGACGAGGCTTAACGGAAGCAAAGCAGGATATTCACTTTTTTTTCATATAATACACATCAGTCATACGTATAGTGGCAGCTAGCGTACTCTAAATATTGCCCGTATTAACCTTATACACAGGAACCATTATCATTCTGTTTTTGCATTGGATCACTTTGCATTGGCAACATAATTTAATTTATTACGCAATTTAGATCACGGACGCGTGGCAAAGGACAATGCAGGGCGAATCTAATGTTGAATGGAGACATTGTACTGCTAATATTACTAGGCCTAACAGTCGATCTATTTTAAAAACTATCATATAGGCTACCTTTCAGTGCAACTTAGTACTGAAACCAGATTTAAACGACTGAACGGTAACACGACGCAATATAATAATAGTAAACTTACACCGCAATTGTAAAAATGAGCAGGCACATATGAAATGTAAGATGATATTATGTGAACATCCAGGAAATCCGAAAAGCAAAATATTGCCCCACCTTTACTTCCTCATAAAAAAACCGAAGTTAAGACAATGCTTCGTCTTTGCTGCCATGTTTTGCGGCTACAGTAAACAAGCTGAAGATGGGAAATATATTTATGCCATTTGCGTCACCGATGGCGGATTAGCGCCTTTTAAGATCTCACTTATTTGTCTGGCAGGAATTAGTCAGTTTCCTCTGACCTGCATGTAAACTTATAACTTTCTGAAGAAGGACAGAGGCGAGCAGAGAAGCGTTTTAACAGCGTGTAAAGGTAAGCGCCCCTATCTAAAATCAAGGTGTTTAAACTTGGGTTGTATAATATAGAGCGTAAGTGTTCCATTGCTGGAGTAAATATGTAGCAGTGTTATGGAGTTAAATATCTTTGTTGCGTAGTTTACTATAAACAATACTTGCTCAGTTACGATTATAAGGATGTAATCGACTGCTTGACGTAATCGAGTACTGCTTGCCTGGTTACACTGGGGCAGCTCCAACGTGCTGGATTTTAAACAAGATCCACAGCTCCCCTCCGAAGATATCGATACAAGTATTTTTTAACGTTTCCCACTTCATGAACCTGCCTTCTTTATGAGCATAATTTTGATCTTACTCGGCAGAAACGCGCGTTGTCATAATCATTCATCTGAAGACGGCGTGTACTGAAAGCCAGCAGTATTTAAGCGTTGTCGCGAAATCCAGGTAAATGGGGGGCGAGCTGCTGTAACACGGTGCTACAGCCGTAGTCACGCTGAAAACGCTTCAGAGGCCAGCGAAATTAGCTAGCTCATGTGTTCAGTTAATAAACCCAGGAAAATGCAAACATGATTTCTATTAAATAGTTTACCCTGACCTATAATATCCTTGAAGAATATTGCAAACACTTGTGACTGATTTTCAAAGAAGGGTTCGTCAACTAATAGCAAAATTACTGAATAGTGCAACAAAGAATTCACTTGATAGTATTACAGGTTTGTTTACATTGTAACTAAGGGACCTGTCATATGCACGAGGACAGATGTATCAAAAGTACACCTTGTTTTAAACACTTAAAAAATATGAACAATTTACAGAAATTATTCACCCTGATTTTAATACTAGACGAGTGGAAGAGACATTAGGTGGAAAAATTATTTATGCAAAATGTAGTGTTGTGATTGTTGTGATTGTACTCGCTCTGTCCAACTCAGCAATACACAATATCTCTTCAGAGTATCAATACCTCTCATTAGGGGACGTCTGTTCAAGCATCTTATTGATTTTTAACTACTAAGAAATTCAGATGTCAGGAGCTCATTCTTATGTTTATTTATGTGTCTATGAAACTGTGTATAAAAATGACAAAAATGGTCAATACCTTTAATTTCATGGCAAGTCATATACCAAACAATTTATACCACAGCGTAACTAGTGCTAATTGTTTATTTGTACATGGAAATGATGTCTCCATTATGTGCTAATTCTTTGGTTAATGTTGGTTTTCACCATATTTTCTCACTGTAGTCAAGCTCTTTTATGCAGTGCTGAAATGCTGGAGAGTACAGCTAACTACCTCTGGTCTGTGGAGGATGTCCTGGGACAAGGAGCAACGGCCAGTGTTTACAAGGCCCGCAGTAAGGTACAGCACTGCAAATGCAGGAGTACACTGTGTCTACTGCACTGCAGACGCAGGAGTACACTGCGTCCACTGCTGATTGCATCACTTTGCCCTTGATTTCAGTGACTGAGCCAGTCCCTTCTGTCCCTTGCTCTTCAGAAAACGGGGGAGCTGGTCGCAGTGAAGGTCTTCAACAATGTGAGCTACAGCCGGCCATATGAGGTGCAGATGCGGGAGTTTGACATGCTGAGGAAGCTCAACCACGTCAACATCGTCAAACTCTTCGCAGTGGAGGAGGTAGGCCGCAGCGACTGCGTGCAGCTCCAGCAGACTGGCACAAGCGTATTGCTGTCTAGTATTTCCATGTCATGGACAGCATTCTTTCACAAAGGCATCACTCATTAAATAGGGTGCTACTGCCTCTCATGCCAGAAATGCAGTGGTTTTACTTCTTAGCTATAGAATATAATATCTATATTTTTATTGTACATGAACATTCAAACCTTGTGTGCTTTCTCTGGCAATGTCACATATTATATATAAATAATATATAGTTGAAGAGTGAACTAAAGTGCAGTAGTGCAATCATATATTCAATTTAGAAGCTTTGTAAACAGTGTTGTCACAGTATATGATTGAAAAATATCAGTTAATGGATTAACATTTATATAACACTTTTCAAGACACCCAAAGTGCTTCACAGAACCAATGGAGAGCCATTTTAATCAGCACTGCATAGCATCTATCTGGTAGTGAAAGGGCCACAGAGAATTCACCAGTTAGATGTAAGGGATGATTAGGAGGCCAGATTTGAAAGGGTCACAATAGGCACTTTAGCCTGGGTATCAGGGCACCACCCCTGTTCTTTTTCAAGATGCCCAGGGATCATTTATGACCTCAGAAAGTCAGGACCTTGGTTTTACATCTCGAGTGCCACTTTTACCACACAGTGTCTCCATCACTGCACTGGGATCCTCACAGGATAAGCTCCCCTGCTGGCCACACCAGCATCTCTGCCAGCAGCAACCATGCTTTCCTAGTTGGTCTGCCATCCAAGTACTGGCCAGGCGCAAATCTGCTTAGCTTCAGATGGATTACCTAGTTTGAACTGCAGGTGATGTATCTCCTTACAATGAGCCAAGATGGTGGCACGTTCAGACAGTGGCTCTGTGTTCCCCTTAACCAAAGCTAACAGCCGTCAATGAGCCAAGATGGCGGTGTGTCCAGACACAGTGGCTCTGTGTTCCCCTAAACCAGGGGTGCCCAACTCCAGTCCTGGGGGGCCGGAACCCTGCACATTTTTGGGTTTCCCCTCATTTAACACACCTGATTCAACTCCTTGTGCTAATTACCACACAGCTCTTGATCTGAATCATTTATGGTGGAACAGGGAAAGAACTAAGCTACACAGGGCTCCGGCCCCCCAGGACTGGAGTTGGGCACCCCTGCTCAAAACAAAGCTGCTAGCTATATTTCTTTCAGCTTTATGCCTTAATTAAAGCCTCTGTATTAACCCCCATGACAATATGCTAAAGACATAAGGATCATTGTTGACGATAGAAGAAATGGAAATTTTCCACAGATGCGTTTAGTGAGTGCAGCAAAGCAGGTGTGAAAAACTGTCAAAAGTGAATATATGAAGTGTCTGGACCGAAGTTGCATGAAGAGGTTTTACTCTTGGGTGGTAAAGACACCTAAGCAAGTTCTTTGGAAATATTTTTCTATATGTCAGTCTCTTTTGAAGACCTCACTTGCCAGGCGTAGTGAGTGTCTTCCTGGGAGGTGGTTTATGAACACTGAGTGATTGTATTCATTTGTCAGCTACAAGCTGCTCGTGCTTTTACTGCTCTTTGTATTTGGAAAGGCAGGTGGAACGTGGCACTCCCTTGTCTTTGTTTATTCAAAGCCCCATAAAGTCCATATTTAGTAGTGCAAGGGGTTACGCTCTCAGAGTTTAAGTCCAAGTAGTCACCTTGCTGCTTTTCTATTTGGAAAAGGTGCTGAACATGGATCACCAACAGGGCCATGCAGAGACGTTTTTAAGGGGCGGGTGCTCAAAGTTAAAAAAGATAGAACAGGCTGAATAACAACAACTCACATTCATGACGAATCTAATATGGAATTAGGTGGATATCCATATTAGATCGTTTTTAGTGAAATAAAAGCCCTCCAGAAAAGAAGGGAAAAGTCCTGTAACTTACTTTAAAACAAAACATGTTCCCTAAAACGGTGGACAGAGCTACAGAACCCCTTGTAACACCCTTACCCAGTTAGCTAGCAGTTAATGACCACCACTACTTGTGCAGTTCATAAAAGGACAGGTAATGTTTGTCGCGCTGTTGCACAAACAGCACGCTCATTTATTTCAATTCATTTGTTGTTATAGACTATAGTGTGCGCTGTACACCCTATTTACTGTTTTGTTGCAGTCTGCACCTTCCAATTAATTTGCCTGCTTCTCCTCCAGCTCCGCACCACCCAGCCTGCAGAAAATGCGCGTGCACTTTGTGAGCTCGTACCCGGCTCGTAACGAGCACGCTCTGCCCTCAAGGGCGAGCATTGGTTAATGGCAGTCATGTGACTGATGCAAGCCAGATCCTTTTATTTAGCAAAATTGAGATTAATAGTTACATTTTATTGTTGAGGGGCAAAGACAGGGCTCCATACGCACATACACATTTAAAAAAAAAAACCCAAGAAAAGGGTACTTGAGGCATCCTGGAGGAAAGGGGAGGGTGCTCAAGCACCCTCCGCCCCCCCCCCCCCCCCCCCTCTGCACGTGCCTGATCACCAAGGTAAAACATGCAGCTCAGAGTTCTGGTGAAGCGTGGAATGCAAAAGCTACGAAGCCGTTTGGGTAACAACATCTGCTGGCTAGTCAAGTGGCCCATCTGGAATCTGGCTTCTATCTGGTCTTATCTCCCGTGCGTCAGATGCACCATAACGCCAAGCAGAAGGTCCTGGTGATGGAGTTCTGCTCTGGGGGCAGTCTGCTCAGCCTGCTGGAGGAACCGGTTAACGCCTTCGGGCTGCCCGAGTCGGAGTTCCTTATCATGCTGCAGTGTGTTGGTATGTAACATCCATCCATCCATCCATTTTCTAATCACTTATCCAATACAGGGTTGTGGTTAGTTTCATTAAGTCCTTTATAAAACAGCTTTGTATGAAAAAATTCTTTCCAGGGATCAATAAAGTACATTCTCTTTAATTGCACTTCTCTTAGAGAAAACAGCATTTTTTTAATCAGCAAGAACAGATTCCTGGATGCAGACTGGAGCAGGATGGCTGTGGGAACCATAGACATAGTGACAGTCTCTCATAAGTAAGGAGAGACTGGGATCAGAAATCAGGGTCATGACTTATCATCTGGCCTTTGGACTTGAGTCCCCTTAATCCAGACCCGAAACCCACGGAGCAACACATCAGCCTATAATCTGTGAATGATTTCATGAGCTAAAGCACTGAAGAACCTTAAGTAATAGAATGTAGGATTTGTGCCCAATTCCACCCAATCATAGGAGAGAATGAAACCCAATAGAACAGAAGTACTTCACTGATCGCCAAAGTGATCGTGTGGTGCCAGTTGTAGTTGTCGTGTCCCGTGCAGTTCATGGCATGAACCACCTGCGGGAGAACGGCGTGGTCCACCGTGACATCAAGCCGGGCAACATCATGCGTCTGGTGAGCGACGATGGCCGCTCTGTCTACAAGCTGACCGACTTCGGCGCCGCCCGTGAGCTGGAGGACGACGAGAAGTTCCTCTCCATCTACGGCACGGAAGAGTACTTGGTGAGGGAGGTGGGGAGAGGGAGGTCAGAGGTCGCGGCACGCTGAAGGCTGGGAAAGGGGATGGCTCACAGCACCGGACCGAGGCTGTCATCATGGCCTATGCAGGCTGTATCATTCAGATCACGAGTTTGTTTTTATATCATTGTTAATAATTCAGTTACTACTGAAGTACAAATCATGAACAAAAACAGTAGCTCCTTGAGATAAGAGGTGTGATGATTCATTAATGATGAACAAACATGATATCAGTGTTTCACATGTATTATTCATTACTTGTTCCTTCAGTAGTTTTACTTCATTAGTTTCTTTACTTGTCAGTTCATAGAATTAACAGGTACAGTAACTAATATAGTAACTGCTTGGGATAAAAGATGCATCATGATTCATTAATGATGAATTAACATGAGATCAGTATGTAACGAAGACTTTGTGGTTAATTAATACACAAGTAAGAGCATCGTGTATTTGTGCCCCCTAAAGTAAAGTGTAACTGTGAAGTAAAGTGTAACTTAATTAATCCGTCCATCTTCTAACCACTTACCCTGGGTAGGGGCTGGATTAGAGCCAGTCCCAGGCAGCATAGGGCACTGGTCCCGGGGGTACCTTGTATGGGTCCATCACAGGGCAACACACGCACTATCAATTGTTACACTCTGGGCAATTTTAGAGATTCCTGGATGGGCTCCAATACCCCCCCCCCCACATCACCCCGACCAGGATAAAAAAATTTTTGGAAATTCTTGCTTTGTGAAAGTGAAAATGAAAATGAAGTATAGTAATACAACAGCTCTAGTATTCACAGTTCACCAAACAATGACCTTTTCTGTGGAATGTTCTTGGGGTGCTTTTTCTACGAAGAGTGAGGAGAACAGAGAGCTGAGGAAAGTCCCTGAGCTCCCTCTCCCCGTGTCCGCAGCACCCTGACATGTACGAGCGCGCTGTCCTGAGGAAGCCCCAGCACAAGGCCTACGGCGTCACCGTGGACCTCTGGAGCATCGGGGTCACCTTCTACCACGCAGCCACCGGCAGCCTGCCCTTCGTGCCCTACGGGGGCCCACGCAGCAACAAACAGATCATGTAGGCTGCTCCTGTGCACTGCTCGCCAGCGCCCCCCACTGGCACTCATCCAGTCTTTACAAGAGTGCTCAGAACTCTTCAGCAACTACCAGCTCAGTTGTCATTTGTGGCTCCCGCTGATAAAACCTTGTTCGGTTTCCCAGAATCCTGTTGTGTATCGGAAAGCTCTTTGCTTATAGTCTTTGCCATGAGGTGGGTACATGGTAGGGGCACCTTTTGCCGGCGCTGAATAACTAGGGCAGTTCTGGCACCTGGTCTCTCCCCACGTCAAGGACTACTTGTAGTTGAAAGTCTCCGTAGTCCGTGTCACCGTAGTCGATGGTGGCAGGCCTGAGGCAGCAGAAGGTGTGCTCTGTTTGATGCCCCTTAGGTACAAGATTACCACTGAGAAACCGACGGGGGCCATTGCTGGGGTACAGAGGGTGAAGGACGGTCCCATCGAGTGGAGCTACCAGCTGCCATCCTGTTGCCAGCTCTCCGAGTGAGTGCTCCCCCCCCCCCCCCAGACATTCTTCCCTCCCTTAGCCTCTTACTCTCCACCTTCAGTGACCCCCTCCCTCCTCCTTTGGCTCTCCAGGGGCCTCAAGGCCCAGCTGGTCCCAGTACTTGCTAACATTCTGGAAGCCAACCAGGATAAGTGCTGGGGCTTCGACCAGTTCTTCGCGGAGACCACGGGCATCCTCCACCGCGTGCCCGTTCACGTCTTCTCCCTTCAGCAAGCCACCATGCTTCGCATCTACATCCACTTCTATAACACGTGAGTCCAGACCCATGACCTACCTCTGCCTTACAGCAGTGTTTCTCAGGCCAGTCCTCAGGGACCTCATGACACGCCACATTTTTTCTCTCTCCCAGCTCCCAGCACACTTGAACCAAAAAATCAACCAATCAGAAACACCAATACCCGGTACAGGTGTTTTGGAAATTGGGAGGGAGCAAAACTGTGGTTTGCCTGGGGGTCCCCAAGGACTGCACTGAGAAACACTGCTCAGTGTTTGTTTAGCATACTCTTTTATCCATAATAATGTATGATTGAGAAACTGGGGTTGGATACTCCCTGGAGCAATGGGGGGGGGGAGGGGTGAGCCTTACTCACGTAACATCACTCTGCTGACCATGGGATGTGATCCAGCAACCTTCCAATTACAGGCACACCTGATGACCCACACATCCTCCCCAAAAGAGATGTACAAGCAAGGCAGACAGTATGTCAGAGAGTTTGGTGAGTGGTTAGAGTGGGGATGCTGGGCATTAAACCCAGAATGTCATGCATGCAAAGCATGTGCTCTACCACTGAGCTACATCCCCCATGGAGACAGACATGGCCACTGTTAGGGACCAGGGATGCCTAACAAAAGTGGATGTGTACTATTTGCTTATTAAATGAGTGAGAGATTGTGGTTATGCTAGGGAATATTACCCTTGTAACTGTGCATGGATGGTACAGTCACTGCAGCACAACCTGTTCTTGGCTCAGACATCTTCAGGGTTGAACATGCAGTGTTTGCTTTTTTCCGTTATTGACTTTTCAGAATTTAATGTGCACATAAACGCTTCACCAACTTTTAATGGAGTAAACACTGAGTATGATCCGTCGTGGCGTTGCTATTTTTGTCGATGCCGTAATAGATTGCAGTGTTGTAAATTGCAGTAGAAATCAATCGTTTTGTCATTAAAGGTCCTCATAGATTATGTGGTTCTCAGTAATTTACATCAAAATCATGACACAATCGAATTACATTGACTTTTATATTTCATATTATGTCTTCAGACCTGCATTGTGATGATAGTATGCAGTGTAGTGCTTTTGTAATGTCACCTTTGGATTTTTCACATTATAATATAGAAATGTGTTCCTATATGTTTCATATTCATATAAATGCTTGTGCACTAGTCAGAAGTAAATGCATAGTATTGTCATTTATGTCCTGGTCTACATGTATTTTTTGTTGTAGCATCTACGTATCTGAATAAGACTGCATGAGGAAAAGTAAATAAATATCTCTCTGGATGAGAGTATATGGCTATAAACAATATATAAAATATAAATGGATCACAGTGTACACAAGTATAATAGTATAAAAGTGCTCCTCTCTAGCAGTGAAGTGTCTTGAATCTGTGTACATGCACTGTCATATGAATCTGTGTACACATCTCTGTGAAATGAATCTATGTACATGCAGTGTGACATGAATTTAAGTACATGTCTGTGTCACATGAATCTGTGTACATGCAGTATCACATGTAGGAAGGAGCCAGTGAACCTGTTTAGTTATAAGGGGAGTTGTGTTGTCTCTGGGCAGAGCCTCCAGGGTTCAGGCTGGCAGCTGTCACTCGGCATAAGCGTTAGGAGGCGAGACCAGAGTCCTTCAGAAATGTGGACTGTCTGAGGGTCTCCAAGGACACTGCACTAAAGTAGCAAAGCAGCAGTGCTCCAGAATGAACTGTAACATAAGAACCAGGTTTGTCTTCTGGATCCATTCCTCTAGTCACCTTCCTTCTGCCGCCTCATTCCAGGGCTGCCATCTTTTTCGAGGAGGTGCAGCGACAGACCAAGATTAGCCCTGAGTTCCAGCAATACCTCTTCCAAGGACACAGCCTCATTCTGGAACCCTCCATGAAGGTGGTCAACTTTCCGCCGACCACGCCAGGTCGGCCCATCTTCCTACTCAGCCGCCGGCCGGAGAAGATAGTGGGACTGACCTACAAAGAGCGTAAGACCAACACCTGCCCGTGTTCTGAGACTAAGACACTAAGCTGGAATGCAGAGCTTGGCTAAGACTACAGTCAGGTTGATAGGCTTGAGGAAGCTTTACGGCTGTATAGTCAACGTCCTTAGGACCAGGGGGGCCACCAAGCAGCCCATAAGACGATCACAGCTGCAGGCCTAAGTACCTTGATTTGTGTTCCTTTCTTCCGCTGGCAGCTGACATGCCGAGCATGCCTGCGAAGTTTGACGTCATAGCCGACTCCAGCTTTTCGAAGGTAGGCCATCGCCGAGCCAGACCACGGGTTACGTCGTGATCTGTATCAGAGGAAGCCAAGTCTTGTTTTTCACATTGTAAAGAGAACCTTTTTATTTAGAATGTGGTTGACCAAGCAGATATCAGGTACGGCAAGCCTGGTTCTCAGGAACTGCTTTTGGACAATCAGGAGTCTCATACGACTTATTTCAGAGCTGCCTGTTGATCACTTGTATACCAGCCACATGGTCTCTTTTCTAGGCCGTCCTGGGCATCATCCACCAGTACTTAAGGATAGGCCACTCGTTACAGAAGTGTCAGGAGCTGATTCTACAGGGATTCTATTGCTACTTGTGAGTATGGGAGCACAAGAAGAGGATGACGCATGGTGTTCCACACTTCTCCTGTCACCCACGTAACATCACTTATGGTCTGTTTTTAGGGTAGACAGATCCTGACTCCTAGAACCGTTTATCTTCTGCTTTTGCTACAATTTTTATAATTATAACTGGCATGTAAAATAAAAATAGTAACATTGTCAATATCATGTGCTTACTTCCAGATGGGATGTCTAGAGTTATTGGTTTCATTTTTTATTTTTTCGTAGAGCTTTGTGTTTTTTTTGCTAAAGCAGTTGAGATTAATTTCTTGCTCATGGGTACAGTAACACTGCCTTGAATGTTTAATGCTCTCCCTACTGCTCCGTTCCTAAATGCTTTATATTTGCTGCTGCATCAACACCAGGTGCTACATACATAAAACTAACTGCAGTACTAGAATTGTGTGCTGATCAGTGTCGCATGAGAGCACAAACTAGCTTTGTTAGCATTTAACCAAGAGCCTGGCAGGTTCCTCACCTGCTGTAGTGCAAATTCTGTGCCAGTGGGAAGAAAGACCCTGTTTTTGACTGCCTGGTTTGTGTGTCCATTTCCAGCGAGATGGTCCTTACAGAATGCAACAACACGCTACACAAGATCAGCATCGTCAACATGAAGCTGGTCTCCTGTCTGCAGGTGGAGGACAAGCTGTCCAAGCTGTGAGTGCGGCGGATTACCTGGTGGTGGTTGTAAGCTGCATATAACAATCCTGCACCAAAACATGCGATGATTCTGTAGCTGCTCTCTTTAGTGCGACCCTCTGCTTGTGCCATTCCTGTTTAGAATAAGACCCTTTAAGCATACATGATAATCAGTTAAAGTCCAAAGCAGTGCACAAAAGCTCAGGGGCTGGGAACTGGGTCAGCCAGGGCCTTGTGTTGATATGATCACTGCGGTGGCCATGGGATGTGAACCCACAACCTTCTAGCCAAGAGCACTAATGCCTAACATACTGAGCTATTCACCTGACCTGCTTTTCTCGGATAGGGGTTGGATAAATCTGTATCGTCATCGTTGTTGGAGCCATCGGCATTCCCGCTCCTCCCCCTGCTAGCAAATTTAAAATTTATTTAGGGGCCATTCACACAACAATTAAGAGAGAACCCCCCATTCCCAGGTCCACAAAATATATTAAGGCGGACCCCCCTCCCTACATAGGAATTCCCATCAGCTGCACGGCAGAGATAAAGCTGTCCCATATCCTCTCCTTTCAGGGGCCAGTCTTCTGGGGACCTGCCAGACCTTATGGACAACAGGAAGAAGCTAAAACTGGTGATTACACGCCGCACTCCTTGTCGTGTGCAATGGGAGTCCAGCATTCCTAGGCCACGCACTCGGAGGGATGGGTCATGTGCTCCTCCCTGGTAGGGTGACATGCTGGGCTGGAGCTGGTACTGATCTGGTGGCCCTGGTTCCTCAGATGCAGGAGGACCTACCCGTGTACTGCAATAGCATCCGGGACTTTCACACCAAGCTGGACCACCTGCACGTGCAGCTGGCGAAGCGCATGGAGATACTGGCCGAAGACAAAAGGTAAGGCATGTATGTCAGCAGGCCGTGGCCAATCAGAATGGGCTGTGCAGGGGTTAAAGGTCAGCAGGACAGTTGGATGGATGCACTGCACAAGGAAGTGGTTCTGAGATGGATGTTAGCACATTTCTGGTGTGTATTTCAAACAGTGATGTCTTGCTTTGGCTGCCATCCCATGCAGTGTGTATTCTCCTGCCCTACGCTGCCTGGGATAGGCTGCAGGCCCCCTGTGTCTCTCTCCAAGATTAGTGAAGAAGAGAATGGATGGATTTGTTACACTACTATGGCTGTTTTCTTGTCTGACTTGTCATTTAATGAATTTACATGTATACTGATAGGTATTTATGGACCAATTTTGTCCAAACAGTGCCCCCTAGGGCACAACAAGAAAACTCCTTCTGGGAGTCAAACACAAAGCCTCTCGGTGTCATCGCTGCAGCATGTGGTTGTGATGTTAAGGCCTGGCAGTGGAGAGCTGGGGTACTTCAGAAGATTCCTAACAATTAATCTCTGACCCTCTCTGTTTGCCTCAGCATGCAGAAGATGGAGGTCTTGCTGGAGAAGATCACGCAGGTGCACCAGCAGTACAGGAAGGACAGAGCTGCAGGCAGTAAGTGTCCCTACTCCACGGTGCATTTTCTCTCCTTAGAGGATGGTTTTTAATTGAAATGAGACCCTGCTCCACAGCTAAGCCTGCCAGGGGGAGATTAGACGATCACACCACTGGATTTACTGCAGCTATTGTGCCGGGAAAGCAGTGCGGCTACTGCCTGCATTATCTGATAGTAGGAAAATGAGAATTTCAGGCCGGCTCCCTGGAGCGCAAAGCGCATGTGTCAGCACGTAATGCCAGAGAACAGTAAATTTCACCCTCCTGAGATAAGCTCTTTTCAAACTTTTCCGAACATAAATGTATAGCAAAACAGCAAAGAACTTGTGCTTCGTTTTCCTTTCCCGTACAGAGCTGAACTACAATGATGAACAGATTCACAAATTTGAGAAGTAAGGCTTGGACTTTGGATGTATTATTTTTAAAAGCCAGTAGCAGATATGTTTGGATGATTGTGCTCAAAATCACCGGCTTGTTTCTCGCGTGGTTCTATTCGCAGGATAAACCTGTCCAACAATATCAAGAAGGTGAAGTCTCTCTTCCGGGATGTCTGCTCACAGAAATACCACGATGTCCTGGCCTTAGCTGGATCCTGGACCAGGTTAGCGCCGTTGAACCTACAGCCAGCTTGTTTGCGGTGTGGGATTCCATTATTTGTTAGATTAATGACCGGTGCATCATTCTGCGGCCGTTCCCATTCTGCAGCGAGCTCCATGAGATCCAGATACACCTAAAGGACTACAGTGTTTACTTCATTCAGATCATGGATGACCTACATGTGTGTGAACAGTGCCAAAACAAGGTAAACTACCCCAGCCCTTAATGTGTTTATTTGTGGTTTCTGGGGCCTCACTCAGAAACTCAATTTGCCATCTCCACAGATGTTTCAAAGATGAATTGCTAGCAAACTCAATCAGAAGATCAGGTTAGCAGGATACACTGCTTCAGCGTCTCCCAAATAAGGCACTTGTTTATGTGATATTTAGTGTAATGACTGGTTGTGGCCAAAAGGGGGCCTCAGGGGGGGGGGGCAGACAAATGTGTGGTTTGGGTAGTAGTAAAAGCTGCCACTGGGTGTGTTTTGGTGGGAGGCAAATGGAGACACTGAGCTAGGCATTCAGTAGCCTTCCTTGGTGTTGATTTGCTGAGTACCGAGACTGAGTTGGCCAGATAATCAGGCCCATAAAGATTACTTGTGTCAGTTTATGTTTGGGGACCTGATGCTAGGATCCTGCCTGTTTAAGGAATGTGAAAAACACACCTAATTAAAAGGACAACAGAGTTGCAGTTACTTGTCACGTGAGCCTTGAAAAATAGCATCTCATCTCTCCTGCCATGATATTGACCAAAAGTCTTATGTGTTTTTGTGAGTTTCACAGAGAGAGGAATTGCTGAAACTAACATCTGTAAAGATCACATTTCAGTAGCAGATCCTGTGCTTTATTCCTCCCAGGTCCTGGACAGAGCCCTGCTCCGGCTACAGCAGATGCAGGCGGTGACAGAGCCCTCAGACTGTCCGCGGGACAAGGATCACATGATCCGGAGGTGGGCAGGACAGCGGTCAGCCAGGTGTCCCTAAGCGCAGCAACCGTGAAGGGAATTAGGGGCGTCGTACAACCCAAAGGGTGAAATGGGTTAACGGTCCTAATTCAGTCATATATTAAGGGTAATAGGTTGTAGATTTTATTTATTTAGTAAACACTATTATCCAAAGTGATGTACAATTGAGAAAGCCGGGTCAGAGAATCCCTGGAGCAATCAGAGGTCAAGGTTCTTGCCCAAGGGCCCAAAGCTGAAATCACTGTGCAGCTTCTGGTTTTTGAACCAGAAATCTTCCAATGATGGGCCCAGCATTCTATCCTGCTGAGCCACACATCACCCCCTTATGTGAGGCGATTGACTAACACAACATAATGTCAACGTCAAGATTTTCCACACTTCTCCAGAATTTATTCTGAAATGAAGGGACAGATGCAAACCTAACCCTTCATGGACAAACTGGGCAGTCTCCCGCTCATTTTGCGGCACCGTTCTGTTCCGAGGCTCGTTGCGGAGCTGAGAGTCTCTCTCCTGTCATAGGATGAACCAGCTGAAGGATGAGATGCAGTTGGTGGCGTTGGAGTTACAGCACAACAACAGCATCATTGAGAGGTACGGCGTCGACGGGGCCGGCGCTGCTCTCTGCCAGTGCAGCCTCCCGACAATGAACTTTTGTTTTATAGAACCTGTGCTTCAGAGGGGAACTGCTCGGAGAATGAGTTTGTTATTCGAATATGTGGGCGGAAACACAGAAAAGGCATAAAGGAACCTTTCTCTCGGTCCAGTTCATTTTCTCAGTTCGATTTTTATATAGCGGCATTCCCATAAGAGCAGATGTAGCAATATATCATAACCAGATGTGAGAAGGTCAGGTTCTGCATACTGCAGGCCTGTCAGGTTCTGCATACTGCAGGCCTGGGCCACACATTTACAGAGATACATGGAAAGATCAGCGTGGGAAGAACCCAGAGGATGGTGGAAGAAGGAAAGTAGTGTTATCCATGTCGTCGTCTGTTGCTAATCTTTCAGTTATTCATGTTGTTGGTCTTGGAGCAAAGCCGATTACTAGACCTGTTGCATCCATTGTTCATCTGAAATTTCAAACATGTTCATTTGGGGAAGATCCTTTAGTGCTGTGTATCCCTGCCATTTCTGCAGCTTGGGAGTGATGAACAAAGGTCCAGAAGTCTGACTGCCCACAGGATTGTGGGTCGTCATGGAGAAAGGTCCACAGATGATGGAGGAACGTTCTGGAAGTTGCACGGAGAGGTCAGATAGGCGGCAAAAGATTAGGTCACAGTGTTCAGAGACATAAGCCTCCGTAATTTCTTTAAGAAAATGTATTTGGGTTAAATGTCTAAATATTACTGTCTCACCCTCAACCTTCTCTTCAAACCACTGACCTCCCTCCCAAATTAGTATCTATATGACATCAGCATTTTTCCAGAACACTCTTATAAGCATTGATGGTTCTATCCATTTAACCTACACAATGGACCTTTATCGCTTGACTGTGTAGCTGATGTTCCCGGTTGGGTCTTAAAGCTGCCAACAGGGGATTCATTTTGCCTGGAGAATCGAGTGCTCACTGGCCCCTACTTCTGCAATAACCCTCAATCTCCAGGACAGCATGCTCAATAAGAGCCCTGCTTTGTAATTGAATGCAAGGTGGAAATTTCAAATATCCTTCAAGGGACTTGACCATCTGAATCAGCAGCCATGTATCAATGTGCCCTGTTTAGCTGAAGCTAAAGAGATGTGCTGTTTTATTCCAGGTTGTTCTTTTACCTCTGTACGTCATTTATGACTGTGATATTTAATGTATTGAAGCTGCGGTACAGATATTTTGTTTTGTGATGCTATCAGACTTTGAGTTCATGTTGATTAAATTAGCTTTATCTAAATAACAATGCCGAAAATACACCAGAATGAGTGCGTCATAAACCTGTAAAGGCGTGTTCTTTCAATAAAAGGAAGTTTTCAGTAAAACGACATCGCATTGCCTCTGTGATTCTATAAATTATCCGAATCTTGTCTTACGTATGATTTTAAAGACCAATTTATATGTTTGAAATACGGGGGATTTTTGCGGTTATTAGCGGGAGAGACACGTATATTTAGACAACAAAGACCAGCTTTGAGGGAAATACCAAAGTCAGCCTTCCGTTTTGGAGTCGCAGCTACGAGTCCAGCGCGGAAGACGCGGTTTAACCTCAACACTGCTCACTAGTAAAAGCGACGCAAACCCTACAGGAGGGTAATAACCAACATGAAGGCGAAATCAAACGCGAATACGAAAACAACACATTAAAACAAAAATGAAGATAAATCGCTCCGAGGGCAGGGGCTCGCTGGTGCTTTTCAGCTGTACAGCGCGTCATTCAAAATGGACTTTTTGGTACTTTGAAATAAATGTTTACATGGCACCCTAACAGAATAACTCACAGACACTGAATTTTAACAGACGCCACCAAATAACTACCCAGATTTGTAATGCAATCAATACAATTAACATATGCTTCACAATAAAGTAATTCTGGGGGTGGGTGGATGTGGGCGAGGTAAACGTACGTACGTGTGACTACATGTATTTGGCTGGGTGTTTCCTCGACATAAAAGGCGATGGAAGTTCCTGTACTATAGTGATACAGTCATGTCTTTTTATTTCAGCTGGGCAATGTGCTAAGAAATAAACAATTTGACAACAAACAAAATGTCATTTTAATCTGTGTTGCTTTTTCCATATTAAAGGCTCAATGTTTGTAATAGGATATTAAGAATCGATCTCGTTATAAAGTGTGTTACACTTCTGTGTTATCATTACAATTTGTTTTACACTCGTATAGGAAACCTCTCACTACGGAAGAGGATTAGGGCCACCATGAAAATATTTGAATTCTGACTTTAATCTCAGAATTCTGACTTTTTTCTCAGAATTCTGACTTTTTTTCTGAGAATTCTGACATTAAAGTCAGAATTCTGAGATTAAAGTCAGAATTCGAATAATATTCTCATGGTGGCCCTAATCCTCTTCCGTATCTCTCTTAATATTGAAAACGTGATAAAAATAAAAGGAAGAATTCCCCTTCGCCGAACCGTGTCGGCGCAGTAGTAAAGAGGAAGGGGCGTTTCTCTTTAAGAGCGCGTGGGTCTGGCCGCTCCTCTGCGCTTTAAGTCTCTCTGCTCCGGGAGGATTAGTCACTTTCTGCCTGTCGGCTGCTGCTCCGCTTTAATTTACGTTTATATTTACTAACCCGGCCATGGCGTCCGCAACCGTGATTTACTGCGAAGGGTGGACGGCGAACGTGGGCAAATCGTCTCAGACGAGATCAAGGCGGAGCCTGGTATGGAAGAGGGAATCCGCGCTGTCAGCATCGCCGGCATCCTTAGATCACCTTCCCGGCCACCGTGCGGTGCCCAGTGATGCGACGCCGTCCAGTTGCATCTCCCAGTCGCGGAATGAGGCGGGCATGATTGGGGAAGAATTCTTTAGCCATGAAAAGATGACGGCCAGGCCCTCGTCCCAGATCACGGTGCACCGGGACCTGGACTTAAGCTTCCTGTGCGGCGGCGGCGGCTGGAGCGCCGGGGACCGGGTGACGCAGGGCAGGTCTGGGGTGGTCAGGAAGAAGAGTGATCCGCCCAGGAGAGAAGCGTGGTCGATCTTCAGCCAGGAGGACCCGCGAGTGAAGAAGGAGAAGGGAGAGGGGCATGTGTTCGTCGTGAAGAAGGTGGAGCAGGACTGGTGCGATGCTTGTAACTGCCGAGTGAGCGGGAGCGCACTAAAGTGTCGGAGTGAGTGTGGGGGATTTCTGCGGGTCTATGTTTACACTTCATACAAGTGCAATGTAAACATGTGTGTATGTAAGCAAGATTAATGTTTTGATGACATCGATCACACTGTAGGTAAAAAAAATCGGACTGGCGAGAGGCCGCGTGTTTAATTATAAGGGAAATATGCGTTGATTTAATAGATACACTTGTTACAAAGATCTTTTGCTGACTGCGAGATGGATCCACAATCCTGTCGAATGTGCAGACTCAGGGTTAGACAGTCTCATTGATAGGACTGCCGACACACGTTTTACTATATGCCGGGAATGATTAAAGCAATTCAATAAGAAATTAATGTCAATATCTGAGTTTCTTCACATTTAAGGCACTCGAGGCTAACGGATGTAAATAGTTAACCAGGATATTGATGAGTGACTGTTGACCGACCTGTGATTGAGTTTAGGTAAATGCGGGTCATTTCAGAGAATACTTTTTTTCTCCTTTGTGTGTTTAATGCCCATAACACGTAATCATAGACCACGCTGGGTTTGCAGAAATGTAGAAACTGGGCATGTCTCTTCGGTATGGCTGGGATGCGTTGGGAATGTCCTAAAAATGAACCCTAAATTTACACATAAGCCCTGTCACTATCAGCTGCCGCAGCCAAGAGAATTTGAACCCGATCAATCCAGAGGTGAATGTTCTTGCATGTTTTTCCAGTCTTCAACTTTGGCGATATCTTTAGAGATTCTACTCTTTTTTTTTTTTTTAGATTTCACCATCCAGTATCTGGTGTCAGGTCACTGGTCATCCCTGTTTGTTTGAGTTGTAACATGCAGTGAACGCTGCAGCATTATTTGCAAAATCAGATTAACTGATGTGATTTACTGCTCTGATGGCGACCCTTGTGAGGAATGCGTGCCTGAGTTTCAACAAACTGTGACTTTTCCTTTTAGTTGCTTATGACTGATTTGAGTGCTACAGTTTTCCCAGCATGCCTTTGGGTTGCGGCTCACCCCGTTAACGACTGAGAGGCCGGTGGCCTATCTTCAGGCGGGCTGTTGTTTTAGGCATGGAGGGAGAGATGTTCCTGCATTTGCCCTGTACTTTGGAGACCATTATAGCTCGCATCAGTGCAGGGTACACATTTATCATGATGCACTGGAGGGTGGGGGCAGCTCCAGTGATGCCCTCTTCTGTAGTGGAAAAATGGAAAACCTGGCATGTACTTTTGGGAGTGAATTACATGGTTTTTAATGTTCGGGTTGGATGTCAGTATTCTGCATCATTCTTACTGGGGAGTCACACTTACTGTCTTTGTTGTGGCAGTGACAAAGCTGGTGTGAAAGGCGCAGTTGCGTTCGGTGCTTTCGGTCGTGTGCATGGTGCTCCGGGAGAGGGACTTTCTGGAGACCGATGACTTTGGTCTTCATGGTTAAATGCGAGGGTGTCTCCCCACCTTGCTCTCTTGACCAGTTTGGGTAATGGTCTGGTGCTGCGTTCTGCTGCTGGGCTGTGGATGTCACGGCACGGCAGGGGTTGGTGGTGGGGAATGTGACCTCACTGGGGTTTTGTCATCGACGATGATGTGCTCTCCACACGGCTGCGCTGATGTCACATTGTGATGGCAAGATGTGTTGCCGAACGCCATTGCTGGTGGTGACATTGCTGATGACATCATTAGCATGTCACATTGTGTAGCTGCTGTCCTTTGTCTGGAGTGTGTGATCATCAAGTGTTTATCCTACTCTGGCTACTGAACACTTTTAATATTCCCTGGGTTCCAATTCGCATTCAAGGATGCCATCTATCCACATGGAGCCTGGGGCCTGATTCACGAGCTAGAGGCCACCCTGGGTGGGAAAACAGGCAGTCACACTCTCATGGCAATTTAGAGATGCCAGTGTACCCCGGAATTTGCTGGAAGGAGAAAGATACCGTCCACTGATGAATCTCTAGCCCGTGTCAGAATGTTGTTCTAGCCAGCAGCTGAATGTCTGCATTTTCATACGTATTCGATATGGAGGAAGGCAGGGATAGGAGGCACGGGCGTCTTCCTGATTGCCTGGCTCAGCTCCGTATTTCTGATTGTGCATGTGGGCATGGGTGCGGTGTGAGCTGTTGGGACAGGGGGGCCATCTCGGGGGTGTGCTTTAGCCCCTCACCTTTGGCCGTACGCTTCAGCGCCAGGTGGAGGGTGTGGCCGGCATTTCTGGTCATTTCTAGGGGCAGATGAGAGAGCGCAGAGAGATGACCCCCCCCCCCCGCCATTCACAGCCGTCTTGTTAAACATACCTGTTTAGTATCTGCCCCGCTATGGAAAATTGAGAAAGTCAAAGCGCAAGCATTTTAAGTCGCCTGTTTTCACTGCAGAACGAAACGGGTTGCTTGCTTTCTGCTTCTTCTTCAGCTACTAGGAGGGGAATCTGCCCCCTAGAGGAGTGTCAGTAAAATTACCATAAACGAGGAATGTATGCAGTGTCTGATGTGGCGCATCAGCGTTATGGCAGAACCTTGTGGGCCCGCCTGCCATGATCCCGGGTGTTTCTGCCCCGGACACGCGTCCCCATTCGCCTGACGATACTCTCCCGTTCATCGGCCCCCCGTTCATCAGGCAGTCAGGGCTCGGCTAGTGTTGCCTGACAGCCTCGGCGGGGAGGGATTCTTCGGTTTCCCTGTCCCAGTTAACATGAAGCCTCCCCTATATATATATAGTTGGTAGAACAGCCACGTTAAATTGACTGAACGGTAATTTAATTGTAATATAGTAATTACAGCTGTGGCTTACACTATGCTTTCACATCTACCTCCATCCATGTAATATTTATAAATGTGAAATTATTAATACGGCCTTCTTTAGTTGCATCTTCCTTCTCTTGCTTTGCTGGCGGCTTGACCTCTCGCCGCAAATGACGGATGATCCCTCGCTGTTTAAAAAGGGGTGGAGCCCTCTGCTCTGTTTAGACCCCCCCCTTTCGCCCATCCATCGGTGCCCCGATTAAGCCTGGCCTCGGTATGGGGAGTCTCTTGGCGCACGTCTGGCACTAATGAGCTTTTCCCCCATAATCCCTCAAGGTCCTTTGTCCCCCCTTCTGTTGAGTGAGGTCCCCAGGGCGCCTGGCTGGTGACACAGGGACAGCGCTGTGTTACGCGGCTTCCAATCTCTCTCTCGCCTCACTAATTCTGCCACCCCCCCCCCCCACCCCAGCCCCCTTTCACAGTCCTCCCCTGCATGGTACTATATTCGAAGCGCAGGAACAGTAGCTTTTGAGTTGCCGAAGCACCGGGCACCATCGTGCGGCACTGATGACAGCCTCATGGGTTTGGTGGCCGTAAGCGGCTCTGTCTCTGCCCAGGCCCAGGAGCGGTTCCCAGTGCTCTGTGAATATAAATACTCGCTGAAGTTGTGCATTGTCTCGCTAACCTTGCCAGACCGAGCTGTATTGTGGCTGCAACCTTCACACTTCCTCTTTCCCCGATAGCCGCTGCTAATTTCAGGCTTGCGTGCGGGCCACGGGTCAGTAATGGTACATTCGGGTTCCCCTTCCCAGCATGCTTGTCATCTGTGGATAGTTTCCACGGCAGCAGGTGACCAGTGGATCGGGTGCCACCTGTGGCAGGCTTTCAGTTGGCACGGCTGGTCCTTTAACCTGGCACAGGGTGGCAGGTGCTGCTCTCTGATTCTGTTAATTCAGCTCTAAACTCCACCCAGACAGATCAGGAGTGTTTATCGTCTGCCTTTAATCCAGCAAGGAGGCCGTCCTGCAGGTGGATTCGCTGTCAGATTAGCCTGTAATTAAAGGTCTGAGTGACACGGGGGGGAGGGGCTGCATGCTACCCGCTCCGGCTGAGGGGCAGCAGGGTGTTCCGGGGACGTGGCGCACGCATGTAACGGGAGCATGCTTATTGTCACATGACTACGTGAGGGATTTACAAACACGGTAATCATGTACACGTCATGCTGTGGGAGGCAGCGAGCAAGTCACTCCGCCTCCGCCTGCTGCACTCTGGACCGTAACCTGACCACTGAATGAGGCATGACCCAGACACCGGGTGAAAGTCAGGCTCACGTACCTGTCACTGCATAGTGCAGCAGAGTTCAGCCACGGTGGGGGGGCTTGAAGCCACACGCTGTATTCCCACTGTCAGCACTCCTTCTGCAAAGTGGCCTTTCGGCTGGAAATGCCTGGTGATCAGCAGTGAGGGCACCTCACGTTTTCCTATCAGCCCTTGACTCCGAGCGAAATCAGCAATGTAGGAAGAATATGTGGCACACTATCGGGAGTGCGGGAGAGGCCCTGCGGGCCTGGGTCCCAGTGATGTCACTTCCTGCTTCTCCCAGGCTCCTCTTGGGACTGGTGGCATTGTAAGTCGGGGCATGAGCCCCCTCCCCCTCCGCATGAGGCGTCCTCTTGTGTGGGAGTTGTCCGGAAGGAACCCGATATGGATGATGCAGGGTGCGGCAATGTGCCCGACTGTCCCGACTGGAGCCAGGAAGCTGGGGGGGGGGGGGGGCAGTGGAAGGGATGACAGGGAGGAGATGCGAGGGCTGCATGCAGCAGGGTTCATGGGAGCAGTGACGCCTTGTCTGCTTGTGCGTTTCTGAAACCTAAAAGTGTGGGCCAGCATGGTGGTGTTGGGGCGATGAAGCAGGTGCCTCCGTTCATCTCCACATCAGCGCTGTCGTAATCCGCCTGTTATCCCCTTGGAAGTGAAAAGTCACGTCTGTGAGCGGTGAGTGTGTGTGCCATGTTGGTGTGCGGACGTGGGCGTGGCCCTCTGTGACCTTGCTGTCCTCACACTGGCCGGGGGGGGGACAAGGCCACAGTGGAGCACATATATGAGGCAGGTCGGTGCGTGATGGGGGGGGAGCGGCGGTGGATGATCTGCATTGACTGTGATTACAGCTGCAGCCCTGTTGCACATGGTGAGATCACAGCAGCAGGGGCACTGCATCGAAATCTGGTCATGTGACTCAGCCTCCTGATGGTGTCATCTAGCCCAAAGTGTCAGGTAACCTCTGACTGCTGCTGTGTGTGTGTGTGTGTGTGTGTGTGTGTGTGTGTGTGTGTGTGTGTGATGCCAGTGCGCACAAGCCATTCCGGACCATGCCCTGCTCTCGTTTCCCTGTGTGTGTGTCTCTGTGTGTGACCCATATCTGTGTTGAAGACCCTGCACTCAAAAATAACACAGAGAGGTTGAAGGGGGGGGTTGCATCCCTTTGGTTTGTAATAACTGTGGAAATAACAAGAGGGGAAGATGAAGCTGTAACAGGATGGCGGGAGCTCAGTGGACCCGGTCGGAGGCGGAGCCTATGGCCTACCCGTGTTCCCCTGTCGGTGTTTATTTATAGCCTGTGAGGGGCGCGTCACTCATCGCGGTCACGGCGCCGTGTGTCAGGATGCTGCAGTAGACCGTGTGACGGGGGGAGAGGGAGCCGGTGTGCAGCAGCTGCTGTGCCTTTAAGGAGCGCGGGCGTGCGGGCGTTTGTGTGGGAGCCGCAGTGCGCAGGCCGACGCGGAGACAGCGAGCCGCACGCGCGCGCGAGAGAGCAGCAGACGGGTAGAGCGCCGGGCTGCAGGGAGGGTGCGAGTGCACGAGCGTGGGCCGGGGGGGGGGGCGGCGCCGTCAGACTCACCGGCTGCCTGCGATGGTGCACACAGAGGAGACCCCTGAGCACGCAGCCCACACCCTATCGCGAGCGTGGCGTGGCCGGCCCCCGCGGAGCTCCGGCATGGCCCCGGCCATAGGCAGATAGCGGCCGCCGCACCTCCCGCCATGACACTGGAGCAGTCGGGCGCTGAGGCGGGCGCTGCCGCCGCCTGCTTCGGCCACGTCTCCCGGCGCCTCACCCGCCTCCTCCGGCGGCTGCCCAAGTCACGGTCGTGGTCGGAGGGCTTGCGGCTGATTCGCCGCTCCAGCAGCAGCCACTCGCTGATGCAGTCAGGTAGGGGCTGACTGTGTGTGTGCGTGAATGCCATGTCCATCTGAGCCTTCAGGAGGGGGCCACTGCAGTATCGGGGGGGGGGGCTGTAACCTGTCAGCAGGATGGAGGCTTTAGGATGAGTGGGTCGTAGTCGTGGATACGTGTCCGTGCAGTGGCCATGTAGACCTGCAGTGCCCTTTGACGTGTCCTCCCTCATCGGGTTTTCCGACCGTCTCTCCCTCCACCTTTAGTTTATTCTGCTTCAATGTGTGTGTCTGCGTATGTGTTGGGGGGGTGGGGGGGGGTTGTTATTGAACACCAGTGATGCTGTGCGACATGCCGATGCTGGCTTCGGTGACAGCCATGCCACTGCAAGGCGATATTTGTGACGGGGGGATGTTTGGGGTGCAGTGCGAGTGGCATTCTTGAGGATCGCGATCGATCGGCAAGCTGTGAGCCCAGCCCAGTGGAGCTCAGGTTCGAGCTGAAAGCTGACGCAAACAGGCTTCCAGCCCCTGGGGGAACCAAAAATGGAACGCTAAATCGGTTACCGTTTCCGGTACAGCAGCTGGAAGAGGGAGATGCTGGGTATTTTATTGAGTTCAGAGAGCACCTCCCGCTCTCCAGCTCGAGGGCTGAGCATCTTACCCTCAGCCCAGCTCATATGCATCACAGAGGTCTTGTTAACGTGTGTACAGTGTACAGTGTACAGTGGCTACAGACCAGTGTTGGATGGGCTCAGCTAGGCCTGAGGTGTCGTCCAGTGAGATGCTGATGACGGCTTGCTGTCTGTCTGGGACCTGAGAATGGTGAGCATGACACCAGCGTGGTTACATCATCGGGGAGGCATTCTGGTTCCCTTGAAGAGAACTCCTATTTAGGTTAGGGTATTTTTGGTCTGATCTCAGACCAGAATAGCACTCGAACTTCCCGATTTCTGCTCGTCGTAAGAGCGATCCGAAAATTTGCGAGGAAAGAGAGGCACAGAATCAGTGAAGGTATCCATGTCATACTGAGATCGCTCGCTCCAGTAGTATGAACATAGCCGTGTCAGATCCGACCGGCTGCCCTTCCCATGTTCCTCGGTAGAGACCTCAAGGGACCCTGCAATACATACTGGATCCGTGCCATGGTGAATCGAACATACTGGGAGAGCTGTTTAGAAGAAGCCTTTAAACAGTGTTCAAGTGTTTGTCAGGCTTTCTTCAGTGGCCGAACATCTTCTGAGCTTGGAGGTCCAAGTGCCAAGGATAGCTGGAGGAAGTGTCTTTTTCAGGACAAGTTCAGTTGTTCCATTTCTCTCTATCTTTAAACAGAGAGCTGCTTTTTATCCTTTCCATTCATCCTCCTATAGCATCACACTGGGTCAGCTATCCGACCTGAGAGGTCAGCCAAGGTGTGACCAACACAACCAACCACTGGCCCCGGACTCCTCTGGTCATGTGACTGTTGCTGTTACCTCAAGGTTGCTGGTCATGTGACTGTGGCTGTTGCCTTGAGGTCGCTGGTCATGTGACTGTGGCTGTTGCCTTGAGGTCGCTGGTCATGTGACTCCTCAAGAGGCCGGGAGCTCAAGTTCAAACCTCCCTGTTCCTCTAACATGGGAGAAATATAAGGCCAGATCATAGGCCTTAGCTTCCTTCTGTTGACAGCGCTGGTCAGGACTAGCCTACCATGGTACCAAAAAGTAACCAGAGTCATATTAAACAACTCCACATTCAAGTGGAAAACTTGCCAGTTAGGGCAGAGGACGATCGTGTTAGCAGCCAACTCGCCTTCAGGGTTTTCATGTGGTCGAAGGTACGGGCTGCTCTTCAAAACAAACGCCCAACACCGTCAGCATGGAGCTATTTTGAGAACAGGGCAGTAGCTGCTTTGCGGAGTCCCGTAGGCTGTACCTTTCAGCTGTACAGTCTAAAGAAAAATGGGTCCTAATCATTAACAGCATGTTTAACATGTAGTGAAGTTAGACATTTTGATTAGAAGAAAGCATCACCAAATATGCTCTTGATTCTTGGTCCCTGCCAAAGGGAAGAGCGTTCCCGGGTTCTCCTGTGGAAACAGATTTCGCTGAACCACTCTGAGCACAGATGTCAGTATTCCTCCATGTGCTCAGTGTCCGTATTGTACCCCGCTGTGTTGGGTTTCATATACTACCACCTACCAGCTGACAGAAAGGGGTATTTGTTTGTTTCTCTTTTCACACGATGGCTGAACGCTCCAGGGCTTTCCCCGCGGTGCGGGAGGAGATGTCGCTCTTCCCGCCTGTCTTTTCCTCTATCTCTGTTTCTCTGGCAGCTGCGGTAGGGATGAGATGGAGTGGGAATGTTTAATAAGCGCACCCTCATCCATTTCAGCTCAACATCTGAAACCAACTCGGCCACAGTCTGGTCCATTAAGCGGTTGGCAGCACAGGACAAGTTGTCCTGTTACCAGAAACGCAGCTGCTACTCTGTGACATTCTGATGCCCACAGAGGGTAAAACATACATCAGATGAGTGGATTTACCACGGTAAACGTCACATACTGTGTGGCCGCACTGCTGGGTTTCCGTACAGGCTGATTGGCATGACGTTTGATGTGGTAATGTGGATTGGGGTGACACGCCCACATCTGACGCTCATCGCAGTCACATTGCGGAGTGTCGATTCACGGATTCTCTCTGAGATCATTAGTCAGTCTCCGTTTCCATAGTGATGGCGAGCTGTGTTATTTCCGTTCTGCACGCATCCACGCTTGCCTCTGGATGCTTTGCCGCTCTCACGCTCTCGTGCTGTTTCACCTAGAGGAGGCAAGCAGTGAGATGCGATTATCACAAGAGAAAACACACACTGGCATGGACTGCGGGCATGTAACGCCGTGGCTTATGTAACGCACTGTGATAGATATTGCAGTGCATTCTCAGGCGGTTTGGCTTTCCACCCTGGGCTGTTTACTCGAGCTAGATAACGGCGCTGGATTTGGTATCTCGGTGATAGCCGCTGGTGGGTATCATCTGGACCCCTCCCGCCTTTCCCATGAGCCGGGAATGGAAGGTTCCAGAGTGACTGACAGCAGGAAGGAGATGGTCCGCGTGAGGGTGGGAGCCCAGATGTCCGGGATCGTGTGGCCGGCTGGCTGACCGGCAGACCCTCTGTGTGTGCAGGCTGCCTGCCCGATCGGGTCCAGTAGAATAGACCTGTTGACTTTGGCTTCTGCTGCTGTTTCCAGTTTTTTTTTACTTTTCCCAGCCTTGTTCACAGCCAGATTGTCCATGTGTGAGGTGGTCTGGGACCAGAGTGGGACCAGCTCACAATCTGTGATGAGACTGGAAAGGGAGGGGATTGGGGGAGTCTACCAAGTGGCTTTGTTGGTGGGGGATGGGGGCCAGCTGCTGGTGCTGTTTTGGGGGTTCCCCCTTTCAGGGCCGCGCTCCGAGCACACTGGCTGCCCAGTGCTCTTCCTGATCTGGCCCGTTCTCCCCTCCTCTAGTCCTTTAGCTTCTTTGGATTTCTCCCCCATCATACTCTGGCGCTTGTTGGGAAATTACTCAAGACTCTGTTGAAGGTTTTGTTTTTAAATGAAGCCTGGAATTTAATCTGCTTTTCAGCTGTGAGAAGCTGTTGTTTGTCTAAACAGAAAGCATTTGTACAGATTAAAACAGCTTCAGAATAGCTTTACCAGCAAGGTCATTAAAAAAAATCTTTCATATATGGAGTCCCATCTGTCCCCAAACAGTCAGAAGCCGCTCCAGGTGTTCTGACTTGCCTTCCTAAATTCTTCACACAGTTTGAATGTAAATCCCCAAGTCTCTAAGAGGGGCTGTATGGTTAAAAAAAGAAAAATTCCAGGTAAAGATCGCTTAGTGAGAGCAAGCAGAGAGTCCCTTTTGAGCTTTACTCAGGCTGACCATAAGTTCGGTGGTGACCATGTGTCACCGTGCGTCCTCCTTGGGGGGCTGGAGCCACGGCCAGGAATTCCAGGCTGTGCCATATAAAGGACCTTTATAAAGAACCTCCTTTTGGGTGTCAGGGTCCTTTATGAAAGACCTGCCCTTGGCTGAACCCCTCAGACTTTGTCCTTCCTGTCGAGGGGCCTAAGTGACGGCAGGAAGGAGGGGAGAGAGCATGTAAGGCTGAAAAGACGGTGAGCCCTGGGGAGAGGGTTCGAGTTCGCAGAGAGCCGGCAGGAGGGGGCAGGCCGTCACGAGCCGCACCTGACTCTGAGGATATGAAATCTGGAAGGAGGAAGTTCAAGCACATGAGGTAGTTTGTGTTGATGGGACCCAACAAGTCGTGGCGTGTATTAACATTTGTCTAAAAAGAAAACTCCCTGTAGTTTCCCATAGCATAGGGAAATTCCTCCGCCCCCCCCCTCCGCCCCTCTACTTACCTCACATGATGACTGCTGCTTTGTGCTGTGAAAGTGCTCATGTGGTGACGAGTGACAGTCACTTTTTAAAATGCTACTTCAGCTCATCACAAAACCAACGTTCCATGGTGTCGACACACACAACTGCCCGCTTGCCTACCTTCCACTCTACGGTTGGGCATGGATGAAACCGGGTTTTGCTGAACCCATCATTCACCTGGTCAATTTATAAGTTTAAAAGTATGATTAAAATAATTTGGTTTTGCTTCTTTTGGTCCTATTAACTTATAATATAGATTGCCATGTCTGGTCCCAAAATGCACTTCTGCTTGACTCTGTTATCGTAAAAAAATTCCCGTTAGATTGCCTCTACCTCTTTTGATTCCTGCCAACTGTATGTAAACATTAACTGGAAGTTGGGGCTGGGGTGGGGCAAAAAACTCCAATCAGACGGTATCGTGTCGCGGGAGTTCTTTCTGGGGAAACTCCCACCCACACCATGTAAGATGATCTGTATTTTGGGGGCGTGGCTGAATCAGAACAACAAATGGCGATGCTTCGCCCACCCACATGTCCCACCCAGGCGTTTCCCATAAACCTGTTAATTCTGCATAGACGTCTGCGTGGGGGAATCTTTAGCATGTCACTATGTGCTGCCCCCCGCCAACCCCCACCCAGCTTTACCTGAAGTGCAGTAGGTCAAGCTGTGACGCACGCTGTTGACAAGATGCCACCTTGGGGTTTTAGCTCGTCGTGGCTGCAGAATGCGTCCTGGCATGCCGCGCAGACTGGTGAACATGCTCAGCTGCCAGCCGTGTGCCCTGCCCTCGCGCCAGGTGGCCATGCATGCCCGGGTCGCCCATGGCAGTGCATGCGGCAGGCCCCACCCCCGCATTGCTCAGGGTTGGGGGGTGTTTGTTCAGCAGGGGTGTTTGGGATTGCCAGGTAGCAGATGGGTGTGAATTCAGGCGGTGCAGAGGGCAGGCCTGGAGGCACGCTCCATCCTGTGGCCCTAAACGCATCTTAGAGCACGTTTCCTGCCCGCCTGTTTAACTTGGACTCGCTCTCGGAACCAACTCCCTGCTTCCACCCCACCAACCCCCCACCCCCACCCCAACCGCCATGGCAAATTCCGAGCTCCAGTGCCAAAATCAGAATCGCTTAAAGACCGCCTGCGACTTGGTTATCCCTGAAATTTATGGGCAGCTCTGCTCTGAAAGGTGACACATTAAAAGATTTATTTAAGCTTTTGTTTTTGTTTGCTCAGACCCCCCAGGGCTCAGCTTAAGCTGGGCCGTGAGGTCAGAACCACTTAAAACGCTGTACCCAGGTCGGGAGCAGGGCTAGAACATACAAAAAGGACAATGTGTCTGTCTCTGTTTGGACGTCTGGCCCAAAGACTGCCTGACCTCTGCTTATATCAGTAGCAGTCTTTTTCCAGAACGGTCTGGTCCCTCAGGAGTGAAACCTCCCTCGAATGTGGCTTTTTCTGACAAAGGCGGCCTGAGAATGTGAAAGAGCCTGCATTTGGTGTGGAGAACCGTATCCTTATAATCCTGGTGGGTTCTGCCTTGTATTTTTCTACCAAAGATGTGGTTTCCTCTAAGTAGGGCTCCATCTCTCATTTCATTCTTCCTTGTGTGCTGTGTTGGAACCTTCCGAGGGGAAAATTGAGAGGTTAGAAGTCTAAATAAAGTCTTCTTCATGTATACTGCCTGCAGGACATACCTTAGGGACGTTTATTTGCATTTAGTGTTTTGTATAAACTGTGCTTGTCGTCTTTAATTTCATTCCATGAACTGTGTTACTACTAGAATTGGAATGGAGGAAATACAGTGACCCCTGTTAGTGAGGTGTTTATTTGAAATTAAGTAGCTAGCAATCTAACCTTACAGTTTTTGCCTTGGAGGTGGGCAAGGTAAGCTGCTTTTTAAAACAAGTCTTTGGCAGCTGTTTCACATTTTGCAGGTACATTTCCAAGAAGACAGCTGATGAAAATGCTTGATTTGCTAATTTAGCATTATGAATAATTACCAAGCCACTAAATTATGTAAATACAAGAAGAACAAAAAATTCCTGAATTATAGATGAGAACTAGTACTGGGCTTTATTACAATACAAGGCATCTTTCTGTATTGTGATGTTTCCATAAAACACCACAAGATGGAGCCAGAGAGCAGAGTGGCGTTCTCTAGGGGAAGATCTGAGAAATTGATATGATGAAGCTATATTGAACCCCCAAGAGGAATTTTTTGTTGTCCAGCAGCATTGCAGAAGTAAATGGATCCCAGTACCCAGAAACAAGCAAATAAGAACATGTGTAGTCCAGTACATTTAGGAACATGGAGACTGGAAGCACTGAACAATTGGATGGCGATAAGTACAAAGGGGCATCTGAAGCACTCATGGGCCCCTTTAATCATGTAGCTGGAGGTGCCTCTTACCTGTAGCTGGAGGTGCTTCTTACCTGTAGCTGTGCTCTGTTCAGAGCATGGGCCCCTTTAATCATGTAGCTGGAGGTGCTTCTTACCTGTAGCTGGAGGTGCTTCTTACCTGTAGCTGTGCTCTGTTCAGAGCATGAGCCCCTTTAATCATGTAGCTGGAGGTGCTTCTTACCTGTAGCTGTGCTTTGTTCAGAGCATGGGCCCCTTTAATCATGTAGCTGGAGGTGCTTCTTACCTGTAGCTGGAGGTGCTTCTTACCTGTAGCGGTGCTATGTTCAGAGCATGAGCCCCTTTAATCATGTAGCTGGAGGTGCTTCTTACCTGTAGCTGGAGGTGCTTCTTACCTGTAGCGGTGCTATGTTCAGAGCATGAGCCCCTTTAATCATGTAGCTGGAGGTGCCTCTTACCTGTAGCTGGAGGTGCTTCTTACCTGTAGCTGTGTTCAGAGCATGGGCCCCTTTAATCAAGTCAAGGTGCAGTTCGGTGTGATTCGGTGGGGTTTTCTACATGTTGGACCAGCAGTGGCGCTTGATGAGTGTGCTTAGATGTTCCTCTCCAGGCAGCAGATTACACCTCATCCCTGGTGTGTGCACCTCTAGGTGCCCTGCAAGACCAGCCTAGGAACGAGCTTAGTTGAGATACACCCCCCCCCCTCCCCAACCATTGATCTTTTCAAAATCACCTTAATAACAACCCCAGAAATGGCACTATGCCATACAGTGGTTGTGCAGTTTCTGAACGTCTTCCCTGCCTCAGCTGAATGATGGGGGTTAATGTGCTGTAATGCTCAGATTGGAATGGTGGTTGCCATGGAAACAGGCACGGGTCTTCCCCACGCCGCTGAATAACATTTAGAAAGTGTGTTACTGGAATCGCTGGAATATTAAAAAAAAAAACAACAAAAAAAAAAAACAATGATGGGGTCAAGTTGTGCCAGTCAGTGGCATTTCGGAAACCACGCCCATCTCCGTCTCTGATTGGTCCTCTCTGTCCCCCCTTCAGACTGCACCTACACCTGTCACCTGCAGTGCAAGGATCTCGTCCAGCTGGACTGCAACCAGTGCGACACACAATCGGAAGCCTCCTTACCCCACCGGCGTGCGCCCCCCCAGCCCCAGGACAAGGTGAGACCGAACCCCACAGCTGCTGTCCTTTTAAGTAGGTCGCAGAACCTAAACCATGTATGTGGCTTTGAGTGAAAGCTTCCACTAAAACATGGTGGCGATCACTGATGGTGTGAGAGTGCCACTTTGTGGTGGATCCTGATAACTTGGAGGTTGGTGGGGCAGTGGGGCTGATGGCAGTGTGACAGATTCTCAACTGGCAGCCAACTGTGAGTCAGTTCCTCCGCCCCAAAAAAGGTGAAGTGTGGCTGTCTGTGCTGACAACGGCCACATGGACTCAGGGAGGTGGGTCTGCATCCTGAATCAGACCCCGTAAGACCAAGGGAATGACGCCTTTCCACAGGTTGGCCAAAAATGGGCAGTGTGGCAGGTCTCTGTGTGTTAAACAGCACAAGGATATTGGGTGGTCTGAACTTTTTAAAGGGTGCCAATGTTTGCTAATCAGCAGTGATGCGTGTGTCCTGCGAGGGGCACACCCCGAACAGCAGCTTACGCCGGCTGTCTACCCAAGTGTAGCGTCATGGAGGAGGAGACCTGGTCTGCATGTCTGATATCAGCCCCCAGACGATAAGCCCCTTTCCCTTAAGCGCAGCGTGTGTCAGAAGCTCAGCCGATGATGGTTAACCGACCTCAGCTTGGTCACAGAGCAGCAAGAGACAGCGTGAGAGGTGAGCGTAGGGACTTTTGCATGTGGCTAGATCTGCATCATGAGAAGTAAACAAGCTTCTGTCACCACTGCCCCCCCCCCCCCCAGCCCGTGTGTGTGGTGGGACAAGTCTCGCTCACACTCGCATGACTTCCGCCCCAGAGAGAAATCCACAACATGCTTGCAAACTGCGTGGCGGCTGCAAAACTAAGCGACACCCTTTCAGGAGGAGCTTTGCTCAAACACTGGCTCCACCCCCTGCCCATATATGGCTACAGCTTCAGGATTCTGGCCCCGCCCCTCAGCTGGTAAGCTGGCAGTAGTTGTACTGCAGCCCACAGAGGAGAGAATACTACAAAAACTGCATCTCTGCCATAGACCAGAGTAATCCCTTTGCCGGGAGTTGGTACCCGATTTGTACAGCCTGCTCAATCCATTCCTTCCGGGTGCGGTTCATGTATCGTTTACATAGGCGCATGCATATTCCAGGTGCATCATTCACATCATGTACAGAGCAATCGCATTGGTCAAACGAAGTGGAATTTGGGGGCCAAACGTGCTTGGACACGGTACAGATGGCCTGCTGTACCAACACCTTTATATATCAATTTATTCAGTGCATAATCATTAACTTATGTATATAAACCCTTGTGTCCCTCCGCCCCTTTTTCACACTGTCCTGTATTTTGCTTTCCAAGTCCTGTGAAAACCCTCCCCCTGTCATTCACTGTCTGTCTTTTCCTTTGACCTGGGGGAGCGCTATTTCATGCAACCGTGTACCTGTACATGCATGGTATGACAAAGCCCCTTTGACTTAGCATTTGAACAGTCATTCCCAGGGTCTTCTATTTAACGTTGGACCTGAAGGTGTAGGGGGCCCTCGCTCATCCATATAACAAGTGACTCAAACATACTTGCAGTTGCCCTGGGGCTGGAAAGCTGATCTTTTAAAATTAATTTTGCAGCTCAACCAGGCATGAGGCGAAATGCACTCCACAGATCTGTTCAATCAAAAACATGCTGGAGGGGAACTTATCATTTGATCTGCTCTAAGGAGTCAAATCAGGAAAATGTTATTCAGTTAACGTGCTTAATTACTATATTTGCATTTAGCAGCTGTTTTTGTCTAAAAGGAGGCAAAGACACAACTAGACTGTTCTGTGTATCCAGGGGAGATCACACTGCTTACACCATGAAGCACAATGCGCATTTCACCCTCTGACATCCTCAGGAGGGGCATGGTCTCCTGTTTACACTGGAATCTGTGTCGGATAAAATTTTTATTCTATTCAAACAGTCTAAATTACTATTCATTTATAAGAGACTTTTCAACGTGACATACAAGTGAGGAAGGTTTTGGGTCAGAGCACGAGGTCAGCCAGGATACAGAATTCCTCGAGCATTGAGGTTAATTGATTTGCATAAATACCCGAAAATGCTACGATTACTCGTCTGGGAACAGGATTTGAACCTACAACCTTCTGAACACAGGGACAGATACTTAACCTACTGAGATATACAAGCTTTATTCCAGTCCGAGGCTGTGTTATGCGTCAGGTAATCAGCTACCTTTAACAGTATCTTTTTGTTCAAAGCTTATGTAACAGGATGATTTTATTATGATAGTTACATAAACCTATTTGGACCAGGAATCAGCCATGCTATAAAAAACACACTGAAGTGTGTTAAGTGATTGGCGCTCGACGTCTGCTAAGCTAAACGACTGCCAGGGCCCATAAGCCTGTCAGAACTACATGTCAGCAAATGAAAAGCCTCACACTGAACATAAACATGAAACTGAGGTGTGTGATACAGCAGTATTCAGATGTTGGATTCTGGTGAAGTCCCCCTTTTAGAAGAGGAGTGGATTTTTCTAAAATCATGCAAAATCCTGATGTATGTTCCCGCTGATGATACCCTTCATCTAGGCCTGCTTATGCTCCACAGCCTCAGTATGTCTCAGGTTGGTGGGCAGTGTGCGCAGGAAGCGTGGAGATTCGGCAGAGCCTGACACTGCTGTTCACCGGAAGATTAGACAGGCCCCTTGCTTCTGGGCCCTGCCGATATAGGTCACCCTTCCCTTGGATGAAACGCATCCAGGACCAGCCCACAGAATGGAACAAAAGACAACTGGATCATGTTGCCCCATTTTAAAGTTTAAAAGTCTTGCGTTTTCGTGGATAATGACGTGCATCTGCTACCTGAGAGATGTACTGTCTTAATTATTAAACACGAGGTGTCAGACTTTTGGTAGGTTCACTTTCGGTTCGCTACGGGGACTGGTACCGCTCTCGCTGCTCTGCCCTTTTTGTGCTCCGAATCTGGCTTGCTGTTCGCTGAGCTCTGACTATGACTGATGTGACATCATCATCACCTTTTGTTTATTTGGTCAATATCCTGGCCCCCCGTTGACCACCATCGATCTCACCAGCCAATGGGGAATTGAAAGAGAAATAAAGATCAAATCTGAGCTTAGCGATTAGCGGAGTCTGTATAATGGGCCGTTTTCGGATCGACTGTGAGCCCCCGGCTAACACCCTTGCCAGATTAGCTTGACCCTTTTGCACAGAATTACCATCCCTGATTAGCGGTCTGCTTCAGCAGGTCACCAGAAGACCTCCTTTGGACTGGGGCGGGCTTTGGATGAGTTGGGGAACATGCATCTGCATCTTGTGTCACCCTGTCTCTTCCAAATCGCAGTGTCTGTGGGATCGATTCCTCCATTTTTCAGGGAGGATGGTGCCTCCACCCCCCATGGGGTATTGAGGTTCAGCTGCACAGCTCTCTTTGATTAACTGGAAGCTATTGATGCTGGGAACAGGCACCTCAGCTGGCCCCCGGGCTCTGAACAGCGCCCCCCTGGGGAGCAGCGCTGGGCTGCTCCATCTCCCCCACCCCTCGCTGGTCGATTATGCTAACGGCCGCAGTCACTGGAGCTCCAGGTAGATATTGATCCAGGCCTTAGCTTAGGTGTCCTCTTTAAGCCTTGGAAATGCATATGATTTGCTGTCAGACACTGGCATGGGAGTAAAGTTTAGCTTGATCTGCTGCTGGTTTTGACCAGAGAAACATTCTTTTGCAGCTAAACTCTATTTGTAAAATCTATCTGTTAAGCACTTCTTCACTTTACTGCTAAGCATGTCATTCACTCCTGGGATCCGGGCCCACATCCTCCATCCCTTTAGAAAAGGGGTATCAAACTCCAGTCCTGGGGGGCCGGAGCCCTGCACATTTTTGGGTTTCCCCGCATTTAACACGCCTGATTCCACTCCTTGTGCTGAATCATTTGTGGTGGAACAGGGAAAGAACTAAGCTACATAGGGCTCCGGCCCCCAGGACTGGAGTTTGACACCCCTGCTTTAGAAACATTGAGTTGTGCCTGTGAACTGAATGTATGCTTCAGTTTAACATGCAAGACTATGGACCTACAATAATAGGACCTGCTTTAGTAAAATGTCAGGTTCGTAAAACACACAAAGACTAAAAACTGGGGATAATGGAACTGTGAAGTGTTACAAAATGGCATCTTGAAATTGTAAAACCTCTTTTAAGCAGTAATTGAAAATTGCTGCAGACTTAGAGCTCCAATGAACCTTGCCATGGCCTGATGTTATCAGCCCTCTCATCCTTACAAAAGTCCTCTCCTTGGTTTGTGTTTGGGTGTGGTGTCTGGCTCAATGGATTAGGATGCTGTGCCTGTGATCAGAAGGTCATGGGTTCGAGTCCCATGGTTAGTAGAGTGTTTTTTTTGTTGAATTTCCTCATTGGTGCTGCTTTCTCAATTGTACTTCACTTTGAATAAAAGCATCTAATGTAATGTTTATGGCCGCTGTCAGTCTCCTGATTTATATTTCCGTCACTCCTTAGCGGCAGTGAGTAACGCAGGCAGGTGGAGGCCGTGTGGCGGGTGGGGATGATGGCAGACCAATGTCCCCTCCCGCCAAGGACAGGTAGCTGGCATGAGGCACTGTGGATGGTCCACTTCAGGATAGGGCCACGTCATCCGTCCCCTCATACTCGCTTCTCACAGTTGGTAACTGTCTCTCTGTTACCCAGGCAACCGGCCTGCTGATACAAACCTTACACAAGCCGTTTGTTGAGCAGTAGCTTTTGGTTCGCTTGTGGTCACAACAGGAAGGAGACTGACAGTCAGGTAGTTTCATGGACTTGGACCTTGGTATGTTTGTTAAAACCATAATGGGTAAGAGAGGCCCCCTTCTCTAGAGAGAGAGCCCTTCACCTGACCAGTTTGACACGCATGGTGTCCCCTTACCATTCTGCAAGAGCTCTGCATATCAGGTGTCTGTCTGTGTGAACCACATCCCACCCCCCCCGCCCTGTCTATCTAAGAGGAAGTAGTGACGGGTAAGCTCAAAGCAATCGCATACAGGAAGCACGGGGGGGTATTTGTGTAAACTTTCAGGCTTGCTCATAGGCAGATGGCTGAGGGAGGCAGAGTGAGAGAGAGAGACAGAGCTATTGAGTCAGAGAGAGAGAGAGAGAGAGAGAGAGGTGGTGCATCCACTCTGCCTGGCTTGCTCTAATTATGAAGCAGGAAGAAGAAGCAGCTTGCATCTGATCAGCCTCTGCAGCCACGGATCCAGCAGCAGGCGAACGGCGGCAGTCTCGCGATTCGCGGTTTATCATCTGCTCTCCCACGCATGCCACTGCTACGACAGTCCCCATGATTGCCCGCCGTGGAGCGTTCTAGCCATCCGGAGAGTCTGCGCTGTGGACCGTTTAAGCCTTCCCAAGATTGCCCGTTGTGGCTCATACCGCCCGGTCTGAGAGAGCCCGTGGTGGTCCTTACGGCTTGGCTCTGCCAGGGGAAGCCCGGACTACGCCTCTGCTAGGCTCAGGAGTGCGGGAGGCTGGGAGCTGCACGCGGTTTGAGAATCCCACCGTTTCTGATGCTCATCACAAACCCTTGATCAGAGTGGTGGCACCTTCCCCTGGTCCTGCTCCCCCCAGCGGTCCTTCCTTATACCCGTGAGGCTGGCTGCTCTGACAGACCTGGCGGAAGACAGGCGATCTGTGTCGGGGGGGGCAACGAGGATTCGGTCTAAATGACCGGGAGCAACAGCATGAGCAGCGGATACTGCAGTCTGGATGAAGACAGCGAGGACATCGCATTTTTCACCGCCAAGACCACCTTCTTCCGGCAAGCGCAGGCAAAACAGGGGCCCAAGGTACAGTGACGTGCAGGGCGACACAAAAGCCACGCGTGTCGACTCGCTCGGGTTTCAACATGCCGCCTGCTTAAATAGAAATTTAGCTGCGCCTGCTTCATTTCTGGAAGGATCCAGTGCGAGCTCAGGAAGCTCAGTGTATTTGTGTGAGGTTGTTACTCTTTGGAATTTTAGGGCTTTTATCAAACTGGCATATGTTTTTTTTACATATATAAATTAATTCTGTTCTGGTTCATGGGGGATGAGAATGGAGAGCGTTACATTCAGATCGATACAGGCAGCCTGTGTACTGCTTCCTCTGACATAAATCTAACTTCTCGTATTTTGGCTTTACCACAGTAAGACGTTTGGCATTCTGGATTTGACACTGTAGTTTGAAAATGGTGGCAGTGATGCCGATGATGATGATGATGATGATGATGGTGACAGTGTTGATGATGAGAGTGATGACGGACATTGACAGTTTGATGTTGACAGTGATGATATTGACAGTGTTGATGATTATGGTGATGATGACAGGGACAGTTACACTGATGGGCAAAAGCTGTAGCGCTGTATCTTCATGGGAAGAGAATTCTTCCCTTAAGCAACTGACACTTAGCGAGCACATGAGATGGATAGGGTTTCTTCAAGTTACTCTACCAGAGCAGAACATACTCTCTTTTTGTGTCTAACACACCCACTGCCCATAAGCATCTGATACTGGTGGCCATGTGAGTAAGAACCAGTGTGTTGAGCATGATGGTGTGCCTGACATGTTCCTCTCCGAGCTCAGAGACGCGTATCGTCTGCCCTATGGAGCCAGGGGGGTCCATCTCCCTGCCCTGACGTTCCCACCTGCACTGCTCGCCGTCTTGTGTGTGGTGACACGCAGTTTCCAGTGGGGCCATTGAGCTTCTGAGTGGGATATCCTTCTTGTGCTCTGCACCGGCCCGGCTCTGTGTTTGGCAAGCGTGCCACATGCGTGTTTGCGTAATACCCCGCTGTTGTCCGGCATTCGGGGGTGATCGCCACCTCGCTTCAGTTCTCGTAGGAGGCGTGAGAGAATTAGTGCTGAGCGAGATGGAGAAGGCTGTTTTAACCCTGCAGTCTCTGCCAGCCCTCCCACAGCCCCCCCCCCCCCCCACCATTGGGCTTTCCCATGCACACATCATTCAAGATGCCTAATCTTCTCCCACCCCCCCAACCCCACTCCACTGCCTTCACATGCAATATAGGAAGGAAACCATGGCTGACTGGGACCGATAGGGTCTGACACTCCCTTACTTTCTCTTCCTTCTGCATTACAGGCAGGTGTGACCCCCCCCCCCACTTGTTTGCGTGGCTTTGTGCGTATGTGCATCTGCCAAATCCCCGTCATTGTTTTGTGATGCACCCCCCACGCGACGCTCTCGCTCCTGTTTCGGAAACACGCCATGTGTTCCATGCCCCGCATATGAATAATTCAGGCCACGCGGCTCACTGTCCCGTGGGCTGGGAGGAGGCTGAGCCAGTTCTGTATGGACGCTTTACCGTTCACAGAAGCGCCTTTCTGGGCCCGCTTGTTATTCCAAAAGACACATCTTTAAACATTCCCCGGGGTAACACTTTGCTAATATCCCAGCAGAGGGCACATTTACAGGATCACATCCCATTACAGGAACATGCAAACGTTTCAGTTTGTAGTGAATAGAAAAATATGCAAATGTAATTCTCTAAAAACTGAAACATCAGAAGTGGCTCACAGGGCAGCATGGAGCCGTGACCTCAAAAACAAAAGAAAATAAATGTTTTTGGGATCAGCAGGAATGCACACAAGTGTAAAACGGCATAAAATTTTAATTAATGCTGCCACACATTTAATTTGGAATTATTTGGCATAATATATATTCTCTTTTAAGCCAAAGCTCTTCTACGAACTGCTATCAGTTTGGTCTTAGCTGCATACATTCTCTCTATGTGAGAATCACCAGAAGGGGGATCTTGCACCACCACGACTATTCGCACCAGAGTCTTGTGGCTTGGTTTGACCTTCTGCACACCCTTCAAGATGGGCAAATATCAGCCGCCACTATGCCCTTTGTCCCAGGAGATTGTTTTTGAAGTTATAAATGGCTCCAGATTTCATCCTAAAAACTGATTTCTGTGAAAATGGTGAGCCGTTGTGCGGAGGTGGGATGACTGTGCTTCACTGTGCTTCACTTCCCTGGTGTCTTTTTTTCTTTTTCTTTTTTAGCGAGTCTCTCTTGGTTACTGGTAGAGGGGAGCGAGGTAAACAGACAGCAGCGATTGGTTTTTTGGAGGATGTCTGGAGTAGCTCCTTCAGAGCCCTGTCCTGCAGGGCATGCCTGGATGGCCTCGGGGTAGTGAGGTGGGGCTCTCGTCCTCCTGCTGGGCTTTACTGGCTGTGACGTGTCGTGGATGGTTTTTCGTGAGACTAGGTGGAACTGGGGGATTTCCAGGTACCAATAAACCCCCACCAGCCCCCTTTACTTCAGTTAACCCAACGGCTGCCCACCTGCGTATGCCAGTTTAGGATACGGGGCTTCACTTACGAGTGCATATGAGTGCAGGTAGCCGCTACATCTGATAGCTTCTGAATTAGTTAGCAACGTTCATCTTACAGGCAGGAGGGTTCAAGATAGAATCTGAGGCAAATGTGCAATGTTCTCCTCCAGCTTTCTTGAGCCATTTTTTACTGGGGGGGGGGGGGGTGTGCAAGCAGAGTTTATCGATGATAATCTCCTTATAACCTCAGAGATCTTGGTGCCCTATTTTCATGGCTTGTGACTCTTTACCTACACTACACTAAGGCTTCCGTTGTAGACTTACACCTCAGAATATATAACCTCAGGTATATATTATAACATCAGGTTAATAATAAAGGAAACGTTCTCTTCTGCTCTTTCTCACCATCATTTACCAGATGCTATGGAACGAGTGACAGGGCCATTAATACATAGTTACGGCAATGCTGCACACTGACTGGCTGACAGGTGACTGACGTGCGGGGTGCCCATTCAGACCACTGCAGCGCTCAGTCGCCCCGCCTCTCCCCAGAGGTCTCCTGTATCGAGCACACTGAGCTGAGAAAGCCTGTTATGGCATCTCACACACTGCATTTTTATCTCTGTCTGCGCTGCTGTGTCCGTGCTGGGACGTCACCCGAGCTCATCGCCATGGAAACAGCGGGTTCCGGACTGGTGGCGGGGGGTGTCTGCAGGTGACAAGTAAAAAGGGAAGTCTCTTAAGCAGCAGGAGGAAGTGAGTTTCATCCAAGTATTTGTGGGTTCAGTGTGCAGTGATCCAAACAGTGCGGAAAGTGCTTCCTCATGTAAAAGTAAGGTACCGGGCGGGGCGGCTAGTTATCAGGGATGGATCCTGGGACAGAGCATCTGCACGCCGATGAGGGTAACACAGGCAGGGCAGCCTCACAACCACAGTAACGGGGGCGCATAGCTGCGCATTTCAGATTTATTCCTGTTGCAGGATAACTTTGGGGCTCGTTAGCTAACGAAACGAGGTCATTCGGCAGCCGCTGATCTGAGCCCTGCGAGGCAGGCCTCCCTGCTGTTTGCACAGCTTCCTGTTTCTCCGTCTTTAAAAGTGTGACTCGCACGCTCTCTCGCTACACGTAGGCTTCCAGTAACAGGAAATGAGGCAAAGTGTCCCAGCTTCCGTTCCAGGATTTCAGAGCCTCCACCTTATCTCTTTATCGTTTCAAACCTATTTTTTTTCATGCCAAACGATGGCAGCAGAACTGGACACGTGGTGACTTATGAAGTAAGGTGTCTAAACAAGTTTATCAGGAAGGCTTTTCTCTACCAGAGGGTGCATGTCTCTCCTCCCAGCTGAGTCGCTTCCCCGATCGGGCTGGTGCATTATTTTGCCCTCCCTCCCCCTGCTGGTCATCTGCAGAAAGCTCAAGGGACAGCTGCTCCGTCAGGAAAGGAAAGGCCAGATTCAGTGGCAGGGTGTCACTCGCCGGCAGGTTTGCGTGCGACGGGCTGCCTGATGGTGATTAGGGTTGTGTAATATTCATTTAATATACCCCATGAAAAGAATATTCCATAGTCATAGCTGTGGTCGGCTCATTATTATAAAGTGCCCTCCCAGCATCGCTGTCAAAAATCCCACAACAAATTTGGCAACAAGAATAGCACCATAGACAAAAATAACAGCAGTATCTTACAAATGGATAATCTGTATGTGTCACCACCTTTATGGGAGTTTAAAGATGGATTCAGGAGAAGAGAACCATACTGGAGAACAAATATATGGTAGTTATACTGTAAGAGAATCCCGACATGCTAAAAGCGCTACTGCTCTCCCCACCCGTTTACCTCCCCAGCTAGTCTGTTATGAGTCAGCAGGAAGGTGTACAGACCTGTTAGGAGTGATAGGGCAGCAATGCTCAGCCTGGGCAGCCATTCCATTAGTGTGTCGGGTTGGGCTTCGCTTTTTGAGCTGCACAGTCACAGTGCCTCATCCATTAGCACGTGCAGGTCCCTGAACACGACACCATCCCCACACTGCACACGCTGCTGCCACCTTCCCTTCCCTGCAGGAAGGCAAAGGCCCTGTAAATGGAAGCTGGCCAGCTAGTTGGAGGAAGGAGGATCCAAGGAGAAGAAGAGAAGAAGAAGAGTGGCGGTTCTGCTTTGGCTTCAGACTGAGCGGGGCGAGCGGACGGCTTCTTTTGTTTGCGGATCTTTGGGTCATTAAGGCCTCATTTGGCCAGCCCCACTCGTGTGGGAGAACGTGCAGGGCGTAGCAGGCTGCGGCTGTAGGAACACAACACATTTAGCTATTTTACAGCCAGCTCTGTCTCAGTTTAAAGTATATTAATGTTTGGGGGTCAAGCAAGGGGCAATAAAATACGACCTGAGCCCTGTAATATGTTGAGACTTTGAGGTACAGCTCCATCTGCAGTCGTCATTATCAGTTAAATGTTTTTAAATGGCGGTCGGCGTTTATTTTCATTAGGACTTTTTTGTTTCCTTTTGAAATCCTGGAATTACCCTTTCATGTAGAGCAGTCCAAGTTCAGGTACAAGAGTAAAATAAACGCAGGCTGTTTGATCAGTGTTAAAGGCCTTGAGTTCGTAAAGGGGTCTGTTTGGTTGTCCAGACGCAGGCAGGATAAGTCAATACCAACTGCATTTGCTGGTGTGGCTCCTGTTAGTAAGTGTTTTGATTTTGTTTTGGAGTTATTTTAGTAAGACACAGAGGGGCTGGACATGAAGGGCTTTTCTCAGAGGCCCCAAAGCATTCTCCACACTGATCAAAAGAGCTGATAGGGCTTCTTGTTCCATGCTGTATCCTCAGTCTTTGTAGGTGGGGCCCAAACGGTGTTTGAAGTTGCCCCCCCCCCGCCTGTTTGGCCATGGATGCCGAAAGGGGGGCATCTGCTGACAGACAAAGAGGGGGTGAGATCTCTCTGCTTCATCGCAAGTGCTTCCCTGTACAAGTCAGGCCTCCCCTCCCGCCAGACCGGCATCCCCGGAGTGCCAGTCAGACAAACGCCAGCAGGCAGGCCGTGAAGTAGGCCGCAGCCGCGTTTATGCCGAATGCAGTCGCAAGAACAAAGCCAACCTTTTGCATCAACATCAGTTGCAGAAATCAAATGTGTTTATACGATCAATGCCGTTTGTGATGATTGTAGTCAACAGAAGCTCCCAAATATCATAAAGAGTGACCATGAGATTTTTAACAACGCTGTAGTTATACTGTCTGTAAACAAGTGAATAGGCTCAGCAGTTTGAAAGGTATTATTCTTCTTTCAAAGGTACCTGATTACAGGCGCACACTACTGAAACCATACAGAAGTAGAGTAGATCAGAGTCCCATGCCTCTTTCCCCAGAGTGCTTATTGCCATGAACTTCATACTTATACATACAAATTTATGCTGAAAATATCCTTCACTCGCCCTCCCCTCCAGCTGCCTCCAAAGAGAAGCTCACTGCCCCATATAACCAAAGCCCTGTCACCTCTTCCACTCGCAGTGCTGGTGATGTGGCTGCATTCACTCACCCCGTACCACAGGATGTCACTGCAGAGGCCGTCCCAGTGGGACACATGTTATGCCCCCGTCCTGCAGTGCGGCAGTGCAGTGTGGCTTATGGCGTCCGTTTGAACCGCAGGAATGTCACCCAGGAAACTGGGCAGAAGTTTACCTGGTTCCCTGAGCTGGGCATGTAGAGGTCATTGCATTGTTCTGCCACAAATGCAGAACTTCTGCTATAAGAGAGGAAGCTTATTTTCTCAAGAGGGAGCAGGAAAAAAAATACAAAGGTGGAAGTAGATGGACTCGAGTCAGGATGGTTACATTTTCGGGGCATTTTTAAAGGAACAGATAACGTGAAAGTCCCATGCTGGCATTTTGACGTTATCCGTGTCTGATGGTTCGGCTTTTCGGTCTCCGTGCTTCGACTTTCACCTGCTTTGTAAAATCTAACTTGCTACTCATTGCATTGCAGTCCCAGTCAATGGCACCTGTACAACCAGACTGTCCAGTGCATCGACTCTGGCCGGTCAGTTTTGGGTTTACCCACTGCCAGGGGTGTTTCTGCCCCTCCCCTATCCGTACTGCCTGTTTGTGGCAGACAGGCCCCCAAACCTCAGGGGTCTCATGTAAAGCTGTCCATCCTCAGCAGCCAGTCCTTCCTAAGAGAAAGTCGAGGAAGCTGATGTCAGCCATGCGTGGCCCTTTACAGATCACTGAGTTGTGCCTCATCAGTAAAACAGTTTGGCATTTTGCAGCGGCTGACTAATTAAAGATGATTTTCCACACATTTAGCATAACTAGCGTGACATTTAACCTTCCTGCTTATTTAGTCACGGTGGCACACATTCTACCCCTCTAAATACCTGCTAAGGGTCACATGAGTATGACAGGAGCTACAGCTTATAATTGTTGCTGTATTCACAGGGCAGATAAGCACTTGTTTTCAGCACTAATACAATGAACAATTTCTTTAACACTGTGGCATTTAAAACCACCATGATCCTGCAGTATCAATGGTAATGGAAAGTGGATCGGTGGATCTTTTATTCAGTGAAATATTCACTTCAGGTCACGACCACCCAGTAGACCTAAAAGGAGCCTGTCACCCCCCCCTTCACCCAGAGGACAGCCGTCACTTTAGACCTGCCTTCGTGGTCTTTTCCACCCTGAAGGTTTGCGAATGCTATCTGATCCTGTAGGAATTTCCTTCCCGAGCTTTTCCCGCGGAAGGTTGGTCTACGTCGCCTGGGATGCTTTTGGCTTCTAAAAATACTCGCTGTCAGATTCCCTGTTGCTAAGGGACACGGAGTGCTCCGGTCCAGTGGACAGCCTCACTCTCGGCTGCACCCTGGAGACGAAACCAGATTGCCGATCCGGTCTTCGGCTCGTTAACAGTATTTGGTGTCAAGCTGTGTTGTTCTCCGTTATTATTATTTTTCTTCTAAAAGAAGCTGTTTCTGTTACTCTCCCATGCCTGAGGGGAGGGCGAAGGAGGGTCATTCTAGAAATCATAACCTCACACCCCCCCACCCCAAACCCTAGCAAGGGATGAAAAAAGCTTCAGTCTCTAGCAGGGACTAGATCAATGGAATGAGTGAGAGTAATGTCATCAACCTTATAAAACCTTGGGCAATTGAGGTGAATCGTTACTGAGTGGGCTTTGGTCTGCTTGTTGGGACACCCATACAGTAACTTCTGGTTAAACCTGTGTCATGTGAAACAGCTAAAGAAATAGTGACAGCCATCAACGGCTGGTTGTTTGCCCTCAGTCCCGCCCTGTTTGGGGAGGGAGATTCCGGGTGTGAAAAAAAAAATACAAAAACAAGGAAGGGGAAGTAAGATCATGGACGGAATGGGGGCAAATGCAAGTCGAGGACAGGAAGAGGAATCTTCTGGAAACGTGGTGGGACTCTAGGGTCTTTCCAGGAAAGCCATCCTAGACCTCCAGTCACTCAATGGATGAGTGTGTTACCTTTCTGCAGAGGAAGCTGGTTAGTCATGTGCTCTGTGTATAAGACCAGCAGTTCCTGTGAAAATGGTTTGAGCAGGTTTCTGTGAAATCACACAAAGATTGCTGAAATTGAAGCGCAGCATTGCTGCCCCCTGGAGTCTGAATCAGGAACATCTTAGTCCGACCCCTGATATTTTAAAATTCTTTAATATTGATGTATACAAGAACAAATTGTATACTATACACTATAAATTATGGATTATGGGCTCCCACACACACGATTCATGCAGCATTTGATTCAGGTTATGGTTGAGTGTGTGGAGTAGAGATTGTCTTCTAGTAAGTAGGGCAGTAGATTTGTGGGGGCAGTTTAGTCAATTGTCCAAGCAGGATGCCCTAAATGGCAGTATTGACAGGCCTAAGATGTCCTTGTCTGTGGGGTCCCATTGTCCCCGTCATAGGGTAACGTCACTGAGCATCTCTGCCAGCAGGTGGCCGTTCTGCCAGCACTGTCGCGCCGGTACGAGCTGATTGGATTTGCTCTCACCATCCCACCTGTACTTTAAGTGAGGGGCGGCCCTCCTGACGAGGCTGATTAATCCATCCTGGGACACCCCACATAGATAACGCATTTGAACCTGCAACGTCGGTGTCGACACCCACCCCGCCGACCCAGTCCAGTGCACAACCTGCCTGCTCGATGCCCTGCCCTGTGTTCCTGGGTGCAAACTGACTACTTCTCTGCATGTCTCTGCTGCAATGACTGATAGTGCTGAGACTCAGATTATCTCCTTGGAGATCTGTACCTTCAGTGGTCAAAGAGCACTGCCCCTTCCAGGTCCTGTCCTAACCCACTCAGCAACCCCCATGACCTGGTCCCCAATGGCCACAGTGCCTCTTGTCCTTTCCCATTTCCCATTTAAATTTTATATCTTTGTCAAATTGCAGAGTGAAGGGAAAGAAGAGGACCATGAACCAAAGTCACTCTCGGAGATCACAGCCAGGATTGCGGAGTACAACTCCAAGGCAACTGAGAATGGGATGAAGCTGGTAAGATCCCATTTCCATGGCTGTGCCTGCATGGATTGCATCCTCCATAGGGGTGGCTCTGGCTTTGGCTTTTGGATCGGGGCCAACCAGCACCATTTCCGCACAGTCATGGGTTGTGATGTGTTCATCACACTTACCCACTTTATTCTGAATCCACATTTCTTATTGTATGTGCCAATCTCATAATTTAAATGATGCTTCTGTAAGGATGAAGTAGTCACGTACCATTTGGGGTTTAAGTCCTCTCCCACATATCTAGCAATCCCAGTGTGCTCTACTGCAGTCTGGTAACCATTTAGCATTTTTCTCCCCTGCAGAATGAAGATGGTGTTTACACGGGCTTCATCAAGGTCCAGCTGAAGTTACGGCGCCCTGTGACCGTGCCTGGGGGCGGGGCTGACGCCGTGGAAAAGACCTCCTTCTACCTGCCGTCGGACGCTGTCAAGCAGCTGCACATTAGCAGCAGCACCACGGTGGATGAGGTCATCCAGGGCCTGCTGACCAAGTTTATGGTGCTAGACAACCCGCGCAAGTTTGCACTGTACCGCCAGATGCACCGCGATGGCCAGGGTGAGACACTCTTCTCTGCAGTCTGTTCATATAGGTTGTAGTAAAACCAGAGTATGAGTTTAGGGGGTCTTTGTTATTCCACAGTGATTACATGTTGTGTGGCATGGAGGTGGGGTGAGAAGTGCTGCTACCTCAAACCTACAGGATGTGGGGTTCAATCCCTGCCCTTTCTTCAAGCAGAGTTTTCATCTGCTCTCCGGGTCTGCATGTGTTTTCTATGAAACGGCCAAGGACTGAGTGTGTGTGGGTGGGTCCCGCTTCTGGGATCAGATCTCTTTCAGAAGCTGGCCATTTCAGAGCATCCCCTGTACCTTCGGCTGATTGCCGGCCCGGACCCTGAGTGCCTGACCTTTGTCCTGAAGGAGAACGAGACGGTGGAGGTGGAGGTCAGTACGCTTCTTCTGGGGTAGATTCAGCCCGGTGAGAGAGAGCTGTTCTGTCACACGGCCCACTGCAGTGATGGTTAGGGTATTTATAGAGGAATCCTGATTTGGTTGGATTTACTGTCTGAAGAGTGGCTTCAAACATTGTAATTTGACAAAGCAAACTGCCACACTAAGTTGTCTCCTTGATAGCTGTGTACTATCTGCCTCAAATTTACGTCACTCTGGACGAAAGAGCATCTGATAAATAAATGCAATGTAATTATGGGACTCATAAATGTGTTCTCAAAAGACCAATCATAACAAACATCCGTGTTCTCGAAGTGGATAGGTTGTGTACTTTTTGTATACTATATTTGTCAAGACGATTTATGACAATGAGTTATGAGCTGTTCCAAGGCTCATGTGATTATGATGACCAATGAGAATGGCAGAATCAACATGAGGCAGTCGTAGTCAGCGTCCCATTCGAGGAGAGACCCTGAGTGACACCTGTGCCCTGCCCCTCCCTCTCTCTGGCCTACAGTGGCACGCCTTCTCGGTGCCTGAGCTACACAACTTCCTGATGATCCTGGGGAGGGAGGAAGAAGAGCGTGTGCGGCAGGTGCAGAAGAAGTACGGGGAGTACCGGGAGAAGCTTCAGGAGGCGCTGAATGGCAAGCTGGGCTAAGGCCCCCCCCCCTCCCCTGCACACGGCTCCCAGAAAGGCATTGAGGTGACGCTCCACCGTGGAAGAAAAGAGCAGTGGAGCAATCTACTCAGGACACTTTCAGTTGGCCCCTTCCTAGGTCACAGGTTGGGGCACCGATAGAGGAGAAGGAGACAGGATGCCAATGAAGGCATGTCTCCGCAGTTAAAAATGCACACTGGAGTTTGCTTGGAGCTGCAGACCGACATCCCCCCCGTTAGGAATCTGCTGCTCCTGCGACCGGCTCTTGCTGCTGGCTGTACAGCCCACGCCTCCTCCCGACCTGTGCTGCATGGGGGGGCAGCAGCGGGAGCAGGGAAGACAGTGTGCATCTTTAGCCACGTTTCATTCTCAAGAACTTATCCAGGAAAACAAGGCATGAAGTAACTCACAGTGGACCGTCTCTCCCCCCCCCCCCCCCAAAAAAAGCTAAGATACGCACCCATTAGCACAACCCGCTTTTTGTCTCACTCTGATGCACTGAAAAAAAAATAACTTCATTAAATCCTAATAGCGACGATATAAGAATGGATGCACTCATTTTACCCTTTGAGATGTTGACGTTTGCCAATTTTTCAGGATGCAGACGGACGTTTGGTCGGAGAGAATGAATTTTGCAGAGTTGTGCATTTTGAATATAATATAAATGTTGCTGTATTTGCATTTTCTGCTTATTGCCCTTGCAGTGTGGCAGCACCGATTGGTGTAAAACGCTGACTGTTCAGGGGTGTTGTAGATAACCTTCAGAACATCTCGCTTCCTCCTGGTGTCGTATGGCAGCTTCAGCGTGGCTCCCGTCATCTTCACTAAGTGCCAGTGCCTCTCGTTCTCCTAGACATGGTGCCGTGGCCTGATGCAGGCACGTGGTTCAGATCGCCGTATTCGCGCGGTATAAGCGCAGAGTAGAGCAGAGGGAACCACGTGTTTCACGTCGGCGGTAACGGAGACTGCGATTCGAATCCCACTGAAGCAGAATGACACCGGATGGAAATTGCACCAAAGCTAACCCCATCTCCCATTGACAGACAGAACCGGGATGTTGGCCAGTATATACAGTATTTCCGAATAGTGGGTGTGTGATGTAACTGGATGTTTGTGAACCATATAGAAGACAAATTAAGCTAATGATTCCTTGCATACACATATACAGTATAACAGTACATATTGCAGGAAAGGCTAGACTTTGAAATCCCAAGAATGCTTGAAACCTTTATGGCACATCTGCTTGCTCTGGGGTCTCTCATCGTGCTCTGTGCCCCCCACCCCACGCCTCCTGAGCTTTCTGGAGGCTTCTCTGCCTACTCCCCTGCACTACTGCTGATGTGAGTGTGTGGATGTGTGCTGTCTATACAAACCAGGGCCCACGCGTCACTCCACATCCCCAACTTCCACCTTCTGCTTTGTGGGGGTAGGGAGAGTGGGCAGTCACCATGAGCTGACAATCCCGACCTTCCCTTTCCAGGCGCCTAGGGAGAGACTGAGGTGTAATTTAACCATCTCACTCTTAGCATGGTGATGTGGGTAGTCGGATCCCGCTGCCTTCATGTTTTTGGGAATTGGATGTGTACCTGTTAAGATGTATAAGTTTAAAATGAAATAAAAATGTCAGTCCTTTTATAAGTGCCTTGGTAAGGTTTGTGAATATATTTTTCTTGCTTTTGCTTCTACCTCCAAATATTCTTGGTCCTGGTTTTTTAGTGGAGATAAATCGAGTGAGACTGGCTGTCCCATTTAATCTTTTTTTCTCCATGAAAAATATTTATAGAATTTTTTATAGAATCCTTTATATAATTCTGTCCACAGTGGATCGGATTCTTCACCCAAAATCCTTACTTACTTTGTTTTTCACTACAGTTTCACTGCACATATCTAAGATTCTTAAGCAAGTGATGGAAAGTATCTTGGGCACAGAGAGTGATCTACGTATGGTCTGTGAAAATGCTGATCTCATCTTTTGACCCAGACAAATTCAGGAGCTGTTTCACCTATTCAGGCAAGACTACAGAGAAGCTGTGTAAAATTTTGATGCTTAATATTTAGATAAGCCTGATAATAAAGGAGAATACACAAGACAGGCTGAATTCAACAAGCAACAGGTGAGTACAATCAGGAAGTCACAAGAGGTAACGAGGGGGGCGTGGCAAACACGAGGATCGTACAAGCTGGGCATGACAGTCATTAACAAATTGAACAATTATATACTGACTGCATACTGCACTTGCATGGTGTCACGACACAGGGCGGAAGCAAGCGACGGGACTCCAGGAATATGGGAACACCGGGTTTAATTGCACACAAGGCAGGCGAAAACACATTGACAATACAATGACCGGACTGGGGAAACAAACGGAAACGCGGACTAAATACAATGGACTAATTGACAACGATCAGGAACAGCTGGTAAACACGGGGAATCCACATGCGATTAACGAGGGGGCGTGGCACACAAGAGGAGCGGACGATCGGGGCATGACACATGGCTACTACTGCTGTTCTTATAATTTCTAGATAGATAAATGTCTGGATGATAGAGACATCATTGACCCCAAAAGAAATACTGTTAGTTTACAGTAGTAGTAAGAATAGAAAATTAATTTAAAATAAACATTACAATAAATTATATTATAAGGGTATATAAAAATGTTAAAATGTCTATGTAAAAATGTAGGTTATTTATAGGGCTAAATATTATTTTATACTGTAGGGCTAATTCAGTATGCCATATTAGACCTCTTTTCTACAGTATCCTATAAAAATGAAGCTTGTTGCTTTTGGGAATTTATATTTTGGCAACCAACAGCACGACACATTTTATTTCTTAAATTTATTTAATTCGCCTCTCTTTGTCTCTTCTGTTTGTCTGCCACCACTTTGCAAGCACAACTTCCTGTGATGTAATCATTACATCCACTTAAAACTGGTCTCCAGGCATACCTATTACCTAACCTTATCTTGATATTGTATTCACATACTATAGAGTATCATTTTGGTCAAGTTCAAGTTGTGATTCATTTTGCCTTCATGCACATTTTTCCCATTGGAGAATTTGATTCCCATTTATCTGGATTATCAGACCTGCCTGCACAAAGTTCCATCAGTTAGGATATGCAGCCTTTTGTGGAGGAAAACAACCACAGAAAATGAGCGGCTGCGCAGGGAAATGTTTACCTCCACGGCGCTGTTGAATTTTCAAATATGATTATCTGCCTAATTTTTTATAACCGCACACTTAACAAGAAACAACTGAGAATTATTTTTTTATTTCCATTGTTTTCCGTCAGCAGATGTCGCTGTTTACAATTATCGAACTAGCCTACCTCTCTCTCCTCAACTCCTATTGAAACATTTACATAAGAAAATGCGTTTAAAAGTTAATGTTTCTATTTCTGTTGTTGATTTCTGTGCATTTTAACAATCAACAACTGAGTTCTTTTTTCCATTGTTTTCAGTCAGTTGATCTTGCTTACCAATAGTGAGCGAGCCTATGTTACTGTATCACGAGATGAGAACTAACTTACTAACTAAAAGCGCTGCCACAACATTTGAGATTCTGGCACAATTCATAATTTTGCAATTATTTTAACAAAATTTTTAATCTCTTGGACACGAACATTCACATCTTTTAAAGTTTGCATCCTGAAGGTTCGAATGTAGAGGGTTTTCAGAATGGTTGCCAACTGTCAGGCATCTGGCATGAATTCACACTCACGCAATCTTAAGAAATCTAAATTATTTCTAAAATTAGGCTCATCGAACCTTACATACGCGGCCATGCGTATAATGAATGGTTTGTCGTTCCCTTTACATAAATAAATAAATAAACAGCAGCCATTAACACACATTAACGTTATCGAGGATATGAACACTATCGAACCCTGGGGCATGTTCCCTAACCCTTAATATGGCGATGGAGGCATGCTTAGGCAGTAGAATTAATTAGATAATTATGATGACAGTAAAGTAACTTTTGGCTGAATCAATGTGGAATCTTTTAATCCAATGTGGAAGGTCAAGACGTATAGCTTTACTAACCACTATGGAGCTTGGTTATGTCCATGATGCCTAAACAGCAGCGTTACTGAGGCATAAAATAGAATCTGAGAATAAAGTTAGTACAGACACTATATATGTACACAATATCTGCGGGGTTTTTTAAACACTCCCAGGGTGGTGAAGATGGCAGCACTCGCTCTCCTGCCCCCCCCCAGCTGTAAATCTAGGGGAAACACTGATATATACACTCACCTAAAGGATTATTAGGAACACCTGTTCAATTTATTAATGCAATTATCTAATCAACCAATCACATGGCAGTTGCTTCAATGCATTTAGGGGTGTGGTCCTGGTCAAGACAATCTCCTGAACTCCAAACTGAATGTCAGAATGGGAAAGAAAGGTGATTTAAGCAATTTTGAGCGTGGCATGGTTGTTGGTGCCAGACGGGCCGGTCTGAGTATTTCACAATCTGCTCAGTTACTGGGATTTTCACGCACAACCATTTCTAGGGTTTACAAAGAATGGTGTGCAAAGGGAAAAACATCCAGTATGTGGCAGTCCTGTGGGCGAAAATGCCTTGTTGATGCTAGAGGTCAGAGGAGAATGGGCCGACTGATTCAAGCTGATAGAAGAGCAACTTTGACTGAAATAACCACTCGTTACAACCGAGGTATGCAGCAAAGCATTTGTGAAGCCACAACACGCACAACCTTGAGGCGGATGGGTTACAACAGCAGAAGACCCCACCGGGTACCACTCATCTCCACTACAAATAGGAAAAAGAGGCTACAATTTGCACGAGCTCACCAAAATTGGACAGTTGAAGACTGGAAAAATGTTGCCTGGTCTGATGAGTCTCGATTTCTGTTGAGACATTCAAATGGTAGAGTCAGAATTTGGCGTAAACAGAATGAGAACATGGATCCATCATGCCTTGTTACCACTGTGCAGGCTGGTGGTGGTGGTGTAATGGTGTGGGGGATGTTTTCTTGGCACACTTTAGGCCCCTTAGTGCCAATTGGGCATCGTTTAAATGCCACGGCCTACCTGAGCATTGTTTCTGACCATGTCCATCCCTTTATGACCACCATGTACCCATCCTCTGATGGCTACTTCCAGCAGGATAATGCACCAGGTCACAAAGCTCGAATCATTTCAAATTGGTTTCTTGAACATGACAATGAGTTCACTGTACTACAATGGCCCCCATAGTCACCAGATCTCAACCCAATAGAGCATCTTTGGGATGTGGTGGAACGGGAGCTTCGTGCCCTGGATGTGCACCCCACAAATCTCCATCAACTGCAAGATGCTATCCTATCAATATGGGCCAACATTTCTAAAGAATGCTTTCAGCACCTTGTTGAATCAATGCCACGTAGAATTAAGGCAGTTCTGAAGCCGAAAGGGGGTCAAACACCGTATTAGTATGGTGTTCCTAATAATCCTTTAGGTGAGTGTATATACATACATACACACACATACACACACACAAAATAAGGTGTTGATAAGTTTGTAAGTAAATTCACAGAGATAGAGTTTTCAAATGGTCTAAATGCACATAAAAATAGATATTGCACATGTGGGGTATAGCATCAAAATGTTCGAGATCAGTGCTGCGAGTTCAGTAATGTGATGGATGTGGGGTAAAAACTGTTCCTCAGCCGGGTTGTGTGAGTGTACAGGGTTCTGTAGCGTCTACCAGATGGGATAGGTGTAGAGAGTTTGTGTCCAGGGTGGGTTGGGTCCTTGATGGAAGCTGGGTGCCAGTGATCCGCTGGGCTGCCTTAATGATGCGCTGCAGGGTCTTCCTGTTCTCCAAGGTGCAGCCAGAGTACCATGCAGTGATGCAGTATGTGATCACTGACTCTATGGTGCACCTATAGAAGTTCACCAGGAGCTGCTGTGGAAGTTGTGCTTTCTTCAGGCTCTGCAGGAAGTGAAGCCTCTGAAGTCCTTTTTTGGCTATGAATGAAGTGTTTGTGGTCCATGACAGGTCACAGCTGATCTGAACCCTAAGGAAAGCTCTGAACCACCTCCACCTTCCACTGCCGACGCTGATGGAGTTCTTATGTCTTTTTTGAGTTCAGTGCGAGGTTGTTGTCCTGGCTGCAGCACTCCAGGTTCTCGATCTCTTCCCTGTAGGCTGACTCGTTGTTGTTCGAGATCAGACCTATCACAGTTGTATTGTCTGCAAACTTAATTATGAGGTTAGAATCATGGGTGGGTTTGCAGTCGTGTGTGAAGAGGGAGTAGAGGAGGTGGCGGAGCAGACAGCCCTGAGGTGCTCCAGTGTTGAGAGTGATGGAGGTGGAGGTGTAGTTAACATTATCGAGGCTATAAACACTATCAAACGAGTGGTCGCCTAAAGGGTCGACTGGCCCTGCTAGGGAACAACAGGATTTTTTTTCTGTTCAATTAAAAGAATATTGCTCACATATCTAACGCAGACTGGCTGGCGGTTAATTTTCGTTTTACAAGGTGGTTCGCGAAAGTGCCTTAATATTCATGAGTAAAGCACTACTTGATTGGCCAGTGAATGCCTTAGACAGAGTTCACCGGCCAATCAGATAGCTTCTCCATCCCGAACCACCCTGAAAAAACAAGTAGCACATGTCATTGGCAACACGTTCACCGGCCAATCAAATAGCTTCTCTCATGAATATTAATGAGTTTTGCCAAACCACCCTGTAAAACGATAATTTGCTGCCTGGCACATGTGAATGATACGCGTCTCAGAAGTCTGTTGTTCTGCTGTTCACCTGCGGCAAAATTAGCCTGCAAGTTTTGCCGTATCATGCCCAGCCAGCACTAGGCTTGGGCAGTATCTACCTTTTAATACCGTCGTACCGACCAGACATTGACAGAAAGGGACTGCACAACGTTTGTTTTTACTATGTCAACAAATATAATTAGTTTGGCTTCAAACATTTGCGCTTGAATAATATACTTATCCACAATGTAGGAACCTCAAATACAGTTTTCAACTTGTGGGTACACAGTACATTGCTGGAGGTTTTGAGGAAATGTTTTAATTAATGAATTCCACCAGAGGGCAGCACCATTCCAACCATGGAACAGAAGAAAGGTATGGATTCAGTGTATAGACCAGTATAGTTCAGTGTCCGTCACCAAAGTCAGGTGCACTATAAAGACAAAGCTCAGAAACCATTTAGTGTTGAAGGAGAATTTCCGCAACACAACTTCAGTATTTGTATCATAATGTTCAGGACCAAATTCAGTAGAGGCATTCTATTCTTCTTCATTTTTCAGGCAAGGAATCTCTCCAACACTTATTTTTCAACGATTATCCCATCGAGGGTCACAGCCCGAAAGGGATCCTTTGTGTTATTTATAAATGTAAGAGCTTCTTTTCCTCCTCTTAAGAAGTACTAAGATTAGCATCCACTACCCTCTCATTCGAGGAGCTAAGATGTCAGAATTAGCCAAGTCTATTTAAACATCGAGTTTCCCAAAACTCCTCGCAGCTTAGCTCACAAAGTTTTTCTATATTTGGACATGATATGATCATAGCTTTAAATTTAGTGTATCTTCATAAACTTTTGTAAACATTTGAGTGCTTATAGTCACCCAGCCATTTTTATTTGTTCTATTTTATTTGATTTTATTGCTAAGCTAGAAAAGAATCTCACTTCCCATAAGAATACTGCTTAATTCAAAGAGAAATGTCAGTGTCTATGAAATATCCAAAAATAACCAAATTGATCATCATATACATCATTTGTGTCTACTATGTAATAATGCTTAGTTGTGTGTTTCATTACAAAAAATGTATGGATAAATATTGATGGTTTACATTTGGTTTTGTTTTGGCCACACACTGTCATAGTTACAATGGGTGCACTGATAACACAGGACAACAAATGTTTTTTTTTTAAATCATCAGAGACCAAAACACATTTTTCCAAATCAGTTTTTCACGCTGATTCCATATCTGTTTTCAGTTTTTTTTCTGTCACGTCGACTTTTTGATTTATGAGTAATGCTAGTTAATACCGTAATTGCAAGTATTGTGTACTAAAACAAAAGCATCACTGTAATATAGGGTAAAATATTTTTAGAGCAAAATCAAATAAACAGACAGTGGGCATAAAGTGAAAAGTGTTTGTTAACCACCATTGTTTGATGTTTTGATGCTTTGAGTTTGATTTTCTTGTGTACACCATGTCTGGATTGTCGTGGTACAGCATCCAGCAGTAGTTGGCCATCATGCTTTCACTGTAACCAGCTGCACCTTCTCCGTACAAGTCATCACCTTCTACAGAATGAAGACCATCATGTGGCGGTACAGGAATAGGCAATGAATCGTCATGAGGAACAGGCCTGATTGCAGAATCTAGGCTGAGATATACAATTTTGTGCTTAGTTTTAGCTGAGAATCCACTTGTATTCATGCGGCAAAAGTAGCAGTCGTTGAGATGGTCTCGCGGTTCCCTCCACACCATCGGAATTCCAAATGGCATTGCTGCCTTTCGCCGATTTAGCCAGTCACGCAAACCATTTGAACAACTGGTACAGATGACATGTGGAGCCCATGATTTATCCTGGTCTCCAAGTGAACAGCCAACGTATAATTTATATATCTTCTTAAGATCTGTAGTGATTGGGCGATGTTGTACTTTCGTTGTGAATGAGCCACACACATAACAGAAGCTGTGTGATTAATACAATTTCTAGGCATGATAACAACTGAAAGCCAACACAGTTTATGCTGTCTATCACCGCCACCTTCGATTTCCAGGACGATGACCCAGAATTCAAACTCGAGAGTTAGATTTAATATTTCCTTTGCAACAATTCGAGAAATAATAAAAAATTCATCAAGAAGCTTACGTCAGCAAAATGAAACCTGAGGCACAATTACCTATGTTTCCCGCCAAACTAAGTTGTTTACACAAGACATGTGCACTAGGTCAAAATTATCATACTCAAATCGCAACTAGACAAGTGTCAATAAAACATAAATCAATATCTAGTCACCTAGAGAACGGTGATGCTGTCTATAAGATAAAAAACACAGACAACTCTTGTAATACACTTAGGCAGACTGCATGTACATAATATCATACTACATATAGCTTCATCAGAAAAACTTGATGTGCTAGAGAAAAAACTAAACACAGATTTAAAATCAGCATGAAAAATACTACAAAACCTACATAAAATTACCTCTGGTGAAAATGACCAGTTAACCTGTGTAATTAAAATATGGAATTATCAGTTTAATTATGGGGTTTATGATAGGTCAATAGTTTGTAGGATTGTGCTTTGGGTTTTTTTTATGGAATAATATTGCTACAGATGTGGTCCTGTATGTTGACGTATGTCTGTCATGGATATATTTGATTTTGTTTTACTGCCTTATTTCGAGGTGATTGAACTGAGATTGGCTCAGATCCAGCAGTTACATGTCGCTGTCTGAGGTGCCACAGCCTTTCTCCCACGTGGAGGGGGGCACTGAGCAATCTCGCGGTGCCCGTCTGCCAGGGTGAACTGCCAAACTTCAGCCATCTGTCTCGCATGAGGCCTTTATGTGGCCAAGGCGTTGATTCAGATCAGCACCCAAACATAATGTCAAATAGTTCAGTTACAGTGTATGTATCTTTAGCACAGCATAGCATATTTACTCTAACAAGGGATGTTTAAACTCAGTAAAACACATTTGCGCATTTGAGTCAAGTGAATGAATTTCTCATGGTTTCTCATGGTTGACATTATAACCTGTCATTTACTCTAGTTAGTCAGTGTTTTCTGAGCTACTTTCTAAACAGTAATGTGTAAAGGTACGATTAAATATTGCCACTTCATATTTATAAATAGTTTTATCCTAAGGTCCTGTTAAGGTTAAGGTTATGTATTATTCTTAAGTATTTTGGGGAAAAAATGTTCTTTCAGTTTTTAACAGGGCAGATAATGTAAAGATCACTTGAGTGTTTCATGTAGTTAGCTGTCTACTATTCTTATAAACGGGCTCGGATGGGATGTTCATCTCCACGCCCTCTATTTCTATTCGCCATGACGGCTCTCCTTGCTGCGTGTAGTTTCAGCTGAAAGACTGGAATTTGCAATACGTGTAAACCGGAAGTTCTGCGTGTTCGAACCAAAATGGCGCCCTTTCCACGCCCTAGTCGTTCGTCTCGTCCTCCCGTATTTTTTGGGACTGGTGACGCTACAAACAACCCGAAGTCGCTCTTAGCAACTGGCACCCGAATCGCGAGTTATTTGCAACCGACGCATTTACTGAGGGATGGATTAAATCTGATGTTTCTTGCAGCAAGATGTGACCGGGGCAGATGCTTTAAGCAACGGTGACGGATGGACAGCCTGTAAGCAGTGGCGCGAGGTCCCAGCCCATGCTTTTGTTTTGGGGATCAACTCTTTCTGGGTCCGGAAGAGGGGCGAATCCCTGCTAGGTGTCCAACGAGAAGCAAGGGGAGAGGGGAGCTAGTGTCCGCACGACAATCCGCATGTTTATGTTTGCGGGGATGGTTCCCAAATTAGAGGGAAAGTTGCGGAATTTGAGGACCGCCCGGAGCCAATATCGCTGCAGATTTTGGACGTAGAACTTTTTTTGGACGGGAGCCGGTGGGTGGGGGGCGGCGTGTGTTTCCTGCGCTGCTTGCCGACAGGGACCCAGCCTGCGACCGGCCCGAACTTTGGCCGTATGAGAAGGAAAAGAAGCGTCGGTCCGAGCAGGCGGCACGGTGGGGCTCGCCCGGAGGGGGCCAGCAGCTAGCTCAGCTCAGCTCCGCGGTCGGTTTCAGCTCTCACCGCGACCATCCAGTTCGCCGCATTTAGCGTTACCGATTAGCGAACCGCAGCCCTTAATGCCTCTTTGCTTAACCCGCATTTTCTTGTGTCGGGGGGCTTCCCGGCCATCGCGCCTCCCCGCAGCCGTTTAAATCCTAAAACCGTCGAAGGTGCTTGCAGCCACATCTGCCCCCGGCTCTGGGCGTTTTTTCTTTGGAAATACGTTGGATTCGGGTACCGTTTTGCGGATCTGGGACAGCAATTTAACACCCTAAGGGTCTTTCTGAAGCCGGTTAGATGCTGTCTGTTCCAGGGGGGCTTTGTCTTGGACTTTTAGATGAAATTTTTGCTGGATCGTCGCTCTGACCGAAACCTGCAATTATGATGATACTGAGCAGAAAACCAGATGGCCCGATAACAGCAGGTAAGCAGTTTCGGTCACATTTCAGTACCATTGTCAGCATTGCATATCAGTTTGTGCTTTCCATAAGCATGTGGGTAATTTCTGTATGCTTTATTTTTGGTGTATTTGTTCTCCTGTACTTCCTTCTACGATCCTAAAACGTTTCCACTAACGAAAATAACACCAGTGAAGACTGTGTCCAGAATGATCGTGTCTAGACACCATACCACAATATCAGCTTTGTTATGCTTTAAAACAAGCTAAACCTTTTTTTTCCAGCATGTCTGGAACTGTCAGACTTTTCTGTATGAATTATAAACGTGTTTAATTTTTCCGCTGTCTACTAGTCTCTAAGCATTTTAAAGCATTTTTTTCGAGGAAAATAGTTAATGCGGTGAACCAGGTCATTGCCTATTTTATAAATCTTGTTAAAATATACTGTTGCTGTCTCATTCCACTTTTTTTTATTAATGCTGACCAGCTGGGACGACATGTAAGCTGTGATTTGAAATGTATAAATTAAAAATAAATTCTATATGACAGTATTGACTGCTTTATTGTCACAAATCTGAACATCACCCATCTCTTCTGTAACTGCAGATGTATAATTTGCTACATACAGATTTATGTCATAGTAAATATTTATTCAGAAATCTTCAGTTCACCCTGTTTCAGCGCCCTTTATTTTTAGTAGGGTTTGGAGGATACTATCCGTCTCTTGGGCGCAGTGACATGTCTCCAATGTCTCCCCTTTTCTAGGTTTCAGGAAACACATTTTCGACTTTGAAATATGATCCAGGATGCATTTCCTCAAGTTTTTGCCCAATTTTCTCTTTTTTTTCCTTTTTACTCTTAGTCAATAGGTAACATTGACACTTGGTTTGGGGAGAGAGGCTTAATGAGTGGTAGTGTGCCTCATTGCGCTCCCTGTGGGTTTCTGTTGCCAGGAATCATCCCAGAAGAGAGGGGGGGGGGGGGGCGTGATACGAGATGTTTCTCTCCGGGGGATTTAGTCTCTCTTGCTGACAAACTGGCACTGCCTCGCTTGCCGCGTGGCAATTAGAAAAGCGATACTGTCGCGAGTCAGCCCATGATCCTGGTGGCTGAGGAAAAACACGAGGTGTGTTGACGTTGCCGTTTACAGGTCATAAAGTGGCTCCACGTTCTTCTCATTTTGGTGCCTGTTTATTGGGCACCGGGTCGGGTTGAGTTCAGAGCCTATCCCAGGAAGCAGGACAACATCCTGGTCTGAAGGAGGAACAATGCCCTTCCAGCCTCAGCGCTATTCATCGCGTGGTGCACTGTCCACTGGCAGCTGCTGATTTGCTCTTACCTCTTCCTGCAGTTCGACACGCCGATGGCCTGTACGACTCCTACATGCGTACTGACCATGTTGTGAATGACGACATGGACGCAGAGGGCCGGAGTCCCTCTGGGTTGCCCCCTCTGCCCAAACATACAGTAAGTGAACGACGTTAAGTAAATAGAATGTAAATGTTAGCCTGTTTAGTGGTAGGTTTCCTCCTTCTTCCAGATACCAGTTGTGGACAAGGACGGCTCGTTAGAAGATGGGAAATGTCACATTGCTTCTTCCTGTGATGATCCTGCAGCCACCCGTGTGCTCATGGAATGTCTGTTACACATCTATTCCTACCATCGTTGCATAGCAGCTGAAATTTCCCATAATCTGACAAGCAGCACGCTTCAGAATTCGTTGGTCCGCGCTGTGGATTTAGGTTATTCTGCACCCAGCAGGCATTGCTTTTACTTGCAGCCAAAGAGTTTTTCCAGGTCTATTTTAATATATCGCTATCTGTATTATTTTTCCTTTGAATATCGTGCTAATTTGTCCATCTGTAAAACATACAGCGACGTGTATGTGCATGTTACATTTTATATTATATATTTGATTGACAAAGAGCCTGGAGTTTAATATAAGTGATGTTTTATAGTACATGTCCGCATGTTTTTATGGCCAAGGTGTTATATTTGTAGCCAGTGTGCTATTCAAACTTATGTCACGTACACAGTGCCGTTGCTGGCTGTGTTACTCATCAGTCTTGTGTTTAGTAGATTTAACAGACTGTTAACTGGCAGTTTTGATAAACAGCTGGTAATAAGCTCTACACCGGTGCTGGCTGGTCTGTGTGAGACAAGCATTTATATTACACAGCTCACATTACATTTGCCTGAAGGGTGGTGTTATCCATGAAAATCAAGCCTGTAATTTACAGTCTCATCTGTTTGTGTGGCCTGATACTTGAAGCTGTAGAATTTAATAAGCAGGCAGTAATTCAGAGTAGCCAGAGATAGGATGCTGTATGAATTTTGGTATCTTTGGATGGAATCAGTTCCCAAATGGACATTGTGTGCTGGAAGTAGGCAGCCGCCTTACTAGGCTGATTCCAGAGGTTATTCTGCTCATTTCCTCCTTTACTCTGCATATTAAGTGTTATTTTAGGCGTGCTCCTCTTCCTTTTTTTAAAGTTGGATTTCTTTTTCAGTCTCAGGGAATGAGAGGCTGACAAGCACATAGTGACCCGTTTAAGTTTCCAAAACATTTACAGGACAGGGATGCGTCTGGTTTTCAGTAGCTCGCTTATGCCGAGGAAGTGCGCACTCTTAAATGTGACGGCCGTTTCCTGTAGCCACTCTCTCATGCATTTTCTTTGTCTGCTGCTGAAAGCCGGGGACTTTAATGACTGCAGAGAACTGGTTGTTACTTTTTAAGAAGCTAAAGAATGGAGTGATTCAGATGAATCGCTGCTTCATCAGCATAGTGGGTTGCCTTAACTCGCAGGAAGGTCAGGTTATACCCTCTAATATCCAGCTTAAATCTGTCCAAGTTGTTGTGGAAAAAAACCCAAGACATCTTCCGGTATAATGACTGCTCCCATTAATGTTTTTATCTCAACAATAGGGTGCCTTGGGTCTGCACTTATAATGAGCCTCAAGGCCTGGTTTTGGTCAGTGCCGCACCAGCTTTCTGGGAGGTCCTGTTCCACAGGATTCCTGCGGCTTACACTCCTCCTTCCAGCCGTCTTTACAGGATAGCAGAACGTGGCCTTTTTCACAGTCTTTCTCTTTTTCCTCCTTAGCAAGGCCCGGAAATGTGTCCTGTTTGTTAAAGTGTGCTCTCTTAAGCCACGTTCAGCCGCAACACGCCGCTCACTTGCTTGATCGATTGGTTTTCTCTGTCCTCTTAAGTACATCGACCCTCTCCAGATATGTTTTCTTTCTCAGCTGAAAGAGGTTTAGTGGTGCTTTTGACCCTTCTTAAAATGAGCTGACCCACGGGACAGATTATTGGCACTTAACAACTATCCTTTGAGAATTGCAGTGCTAACTGTGCCTTCCTGTTATGAATGTGAAATGGAGATGTGCAGTGAGCTTTCTGTTTATTCCTCCTCCAGGCTGGAAACAAGCCTGTCACCAAAGACCACCAGCAAATGGCAATCCACAAAGGGCAGGTAAAGGTAAAGTACTTGTATGAAGACTCCTACAACCGGAAGGTCAACGGTAGCAGCCATGGCTCTGGGTCCTCTAAGCCACTGGCCACCCTGTCGAAGGAGAGGGGTATGGAGAGCAGTAGCTCCACCAAGTCTGCTGACAGCACCTCCAAGCCCTGCAAGCCTGGTCCAATCACCCCTGAGCAGGCCCTGAAGATCCACCAGCAGCATCTGACTCCCCTAGAGCAGCAGGAGATCTATAACTACCCTGAAATCTATTTTGTGGGACCAAATGCCAAGAAACGGCAGGCGGTAGCTGGTGGGTCCAACAATGGGGGCTTCGATGACGACCAGGGTAGCTACATCCACGTGCCACACGACCACTTGGCCTACCGCTATGAGTTCCTCAAGGTCATCGGGAAGGGCAGTTTTGGGCAGGTGGCCAAGGTGTATGATCACAAACTCCACCAGCACTTGGCGCTCAAGATGGTGCGCAACGAGAAGCGCTTCCACCGACAGGCTGCCGAGGAGATCCGCATCCTAGAGCACCTTAAGAAGCATGATAAGACAGGCAGCATGAACGTTGTGCACATGCTGGAGAACTTCACCTTCCGCAATCACATATGCATGACCTTTGAACTGCTGAGCATGAACCTCTATGAGCTCATCAAGAGGAACAAGTTCCAAGGCTTCAGTCTGCCGTTGGTCCGCAAGTTCGCTCACTCCATCCTGCAGTGCCTGGAGGCCTTGCACCGGCACAAGATCATCCACTGTGACCTGAAGCCCGAGAACATCCTTCTTAAGCAGCAGGGCCGGAGTGGCATTAAAGTCATTGATTTTGGCTCCAGCTGTTTCGACCACCAGCGCGTCTACACGTACATCCAGTCCCGCTTCTACAGGGCACCTGAGGTCATCCTGGGGTCACACTACGGTATGCCCATTGACATGTGGAGCTTTGGCTGTATCCTGGCCGAGCTGCTCACGGGGTACCCGCTCTTTCCCGGCGAGGACGAGGGAGACCAGCTGGCCTGCATGATGGAGATCCTGGGTGTACCGCCTCAGAAGATCTTGGATCAGGCCAAGCGGGCCAAGAACTTCATCAACTCCAAAGGTCACCCGCGTTACTGCACTGTGACCACGCTTAGCAACGGCTCGTCGGTGCTCAATGGCGGCCGCTCCCGTCGGGGCAAAATGCGGGGCCCACCAGGGAGCAAGGAATGGTCCACAGCCCTCAAGGGTTGTGATGATCCCACCTTCATCGACTTCTTGAAGAAGTGCTTGGACTGGGATCCGGCCACCCGCATGACCCCCAGCCAGGCGCTTCGGCACCCCTGGCTTTACAAGCGCTTGCCCAAACCAGTGTCCGGGGACAAGACCCAGGCTCCCAAGCGGAATACAGAACACGTCACCTCCTTTCCCAGCATTGTGTCGAAACTTCCCTCTACTGTGGGGCCCGCCAACAACAAACTGAGGACGAGCATGATGGGGGACCCTGCTGGGAGTATACCTTTGCGCACAGTGCTACCAAAACTGGTCTCTTAGGGTGTTGACATCAGGGCGATGGACATATTGGTTGTGTGATACTCATCTAATTCTATTTTTATTTTACAGAATGTTAATACTTCAGGTTTAGCTAGGCAATTAAAAAAAAAAAAGTTAAAATAATCTGACAGATTTTTTATATCAAGCAATTTTCAGATCAGCTGGTTTTTCTGAGATCCTTTGAGAAAATACTGTTAATTTTTGTTTTTAATGTGTCAGATATTAGACGTGTGGGTTCGATAGTGTCATTTTAATGAAAACTCATACCCTGGTGTTTAAGGGCTGAATTTTAGAATTTCAAGGGCTAAAAAAAGGATTGTAAATAAGAAACTGCCTGAATAATGAAATTTATTTCTAATTTTACATTATTCATTAGACAAGTGGTGATTTAAAGAAATGCTTGTAATTGGCATTCGGTTGGTTTTTAAATTTTCATCATGTGCACAGCAAAGATTCAAACTTTTAAAAAATTCGTTACATGAAGGAAAGAAAAGCAAACAAACATTTGAGGTGGCGTCGTTTAGCAATAAATCCACCCCGCGAGTCATTAGCATTTGTTTGGTTTTCTGAAATTGAATGACGGCCTTGTACCTTGAAAGCGAGCCTGATGGAAGCTGTTTCTGGCTGAGCGAGCGGTGAGAAGGGCCGTTAGGTGTCTGTCTGTTAGGTGAGTGACAGGCAGGATGCAGAATGGGGTTTGGGGAAATTGGTATCGGAACGCTCAGCACAACCGGGTCACTACCAAGTAGTCTCGTGCTTTGGTCCAGAAAGACATGATCCGGTCTCATTTTTGGGCTGACTGCCGCTAGAGGAGAACAGAATCACAGCTTTACTTTTGTGCTTTTTTTTGCCACCTGGGGCAGTTTTCACCGCTGTCTGTGTTCCTGCCGTGTTCTGACACGACCCAGGTGATTAAGCGGGGTGTTGACTTGGAGCCTCAGAGCAGAAATGGCTGATTGGAACCACAGCCATGGGTGCGGCTTTGCTGCCCCAGAGGCGACCTTTAGTTGCAGACTTTGTCCTGGCTGTGCTAGTTTACTGCCCCCTGCAGGGCAGTTTATTTGTGCCTGTCCCGTAGAGTGATTAGGGCCATGGTTGGAGCACCGCTAAACTGTGAACTGCAGCAAGTAACGTCCCACGGGCTTAGCAAGTGGTCAGGGGTTCCCCCCCCCCAAAAATGGCACCGTCGCAGTTTCTGCTGGCTGCCAAACACAGTTGTCAGCTTGGGGGTGGGCGGCTGTTAACTGGTGTAATATGACGGACAGCACGTTCCATCAGCCGTGTGTCACAGAGCCTTTTTAATTTTAATGGGATACTGTCCACCCCCCATGGCTAAATGGCAGAGTGAATCCCGTGAGATGGGTTTGGGGGGGGCTGATTTTGCTCATTTTACCCCTCTGCCCTGTCCCCAGGCTGAAGCAGTGCGATCCTGGCTGGGGATGGTGACTGGTGGCTGGGGCTCGATGGCCTGGTGCCCTCTAGCTTCTGGGCAAGACACTCAAACCCCTAAGGATCAGAACAGCTCTGCCAACAAAAGGTTGATGGCCTCGATTTTAGGGGCAGAATAATTTTTTTAAAGACCCAACCACTGAGAATGTAGCATGTTTTTGGGGCTGTTTATTTATTATGATGGTAATTTATTGTAGTGGTAGTAACAGTAGTAGCATAAGTACTAGTATGTTGTTGTTGTTGATGATAATGTTGTTAAACTGACCATTGCTAGACTCCAAAAAATGAGTGAATGACTGGGTGGGGCACGGTGCACTGTGACGTGTTTGGCTTGGATTGCCTGCCGCACCCCCTCTGGGGGCCGCGGGTCAGCAGATGGTGTGCAGGGAGCGTCCCGAAACATCACCCTTTCCCAGGTATTTGTCTCCACCCCCTCCGAAGGGAATGGTGCTGTCCTGCAAGTAAAGCGGAACCCCTCACTCTCTACTCAGGTGTGAAACTCACTCCTCTTGAGGATTAATTATCCCAGGTAAGGGTCAGCATCTCGGTTTTGGTGCAGTTAAGACAAACCCTAATGCTCCCAGATGGCTTTTTTTGTAAACTGTTTCATTTGAGCATATAACTGGGAGCTATCTTCCTTTGCCGTAACCTGGTGGGCCTGTGGGGATGCAGTCACCCAGAAGTCTCCGCGTAGACACTGGTGTTACTCTGCTTAAAAGGACGTGTTCCATGACATACTGACTGCAGCCAAGCCAACGTTGGCCCCAGACATGCTCAGACCGCATCGGGGCCAGACCACATAACTGAACACACGTCCCCAGAGAGAAGTGGCGCCCCCTTGTGCCGAAACCTCCTTGGGGCTCCTGCTCTCTTTCACCCCCGCCCCAACGTGTAAGGTCCCTGTGCCTTCAGTCTTACACCCTTGACAATGTCCAGGCACAGCGACTGCCAATCTCCTTTTAATGTCAAGTCAGACTTTTGTACCCGTTCTTTTGTAAGTTTTTATTGCCACAGATTGACGGGCAATTTTTAACATATGAGTAAAGATGAGTGTACCTCGCTAAGATGTTATGGTGTTTCTATGATTATTTGCCCTAGTGTGTGGAGTGAAGATTGAATATTTCATGGCATGTCAATCATGTTTAAATTAGGACTGGTGAGACTTGCATAATGACAATTGTGTGAAGTAACCAATGAGCTTGTATTTAGTTTCTTTTTTAAGAAATAAAATAATTATTAACATGCCTTGTTGTTTTTGCACTCAATACTTGCATGTTTTGCAAGTCAGAAGTCAGGGCCAAATTCTGTTGAAAACACAGTCAGATAAGCCCTTTGACATATCTGTATCAGCTATTCTATCAGAAATTGAAGACCTAAGCAAAAAGACAACTGCATGAACAGTGCCGAACCAGTGTGAGAAAAGGGGAAACATTTAAACGTTCTGAAAAGGAAGCGGTTCCGGGCCCTCGGAAGAGGGGCAGATTGTGCGGGCCTCACAGTGAGATTTCTGTCCAAATTTGTCCAGATCAGCCTCTTTCTTGACAGTACTGTGAGATCTCCCCAAGGCTCCGAAATGCATACTCCCCTCAGTAATGTTGACCATTCCTTTGATGTCAAATAATTGTTTAAAATGTAAACCTCAAAATTCTGATTTTGTGTTATGGGGGCTCCTGTTTTCCGGACCATTTTGGGTTGTAGGTGCCATGAAAGTGGCATATTTTGTGCCCGATTTGTTTGTAACACCAAAGGTGTCAGAACTGAAATGAACAGAGATGTTATCTGTACACATAATTTATACAATCAGCCAGCAGCATGGGTGTAGCCATGTAGACGTTTGTTTACCGTAAACGTTCTATCCATTATTCTTTTAATCCCTCTTTTTCTTGCACAGCAGAATTGCTGATCTTGGCATGACTGTGACGAGCGACTGCCCTAATCATTTTCACGTGGATGGAGTTGCTCCATTTTTAACAGCTCTATTCTGAGGCCCAGTTTCCTCTGTAGGCCTGCCTGTGATCTCATCAGCCTGCAGAAGAATAGAACAGCTTCCTAACCCATGTATGTATGGTTTTGTGTTATACTGAACTGAGATGGTCCTTCATATGAGGGCCAAGTCTGTCACTCCGTGTTCATCGGCACGTCACCTGATCTGCTGGCTCGGGCTCCAGGTTGACGGATAGTTTTAACTGTGAGCTTGGACACCTTTGATCAGCCACGGTGGCCAAAAGTGGCCCTTTTGTCCGGGACCCCTCCTGTCTTCCTGTGCTGCTGCTGACACGTTAAGGAGTAGTGGGCTCAATCCTTAAGTGGTGCTCTGGGGCTGGGAAAGAGCTGATTTGCATTTCAAATGTATCATTTCGCTGCTGCTTTCCACGTGTGACCTCACTGAATCACGTGTGACCTCACTGAATCACCTCACACTCCCGGAGTGTAACCTCACGATCGGCAGCTGTGCAAAAGCAAAGTAGGGGGGTGCCTAGCCATGAGAAGTGGAGCTTAGGGGTGCTTGGTCGCCCCCCCCGGTCACAGCCGGCCCCCTCACCCTCACAGATGCTTCCTGTCTCTTCAGCCCTGTCGAGGTACCTGTCACTGACACAAACAGAGGCAGATATTGCTGGCCTGAAGATGATGTTGGGAAGAGAGAAGAAGTGTTGTGGCAGAAAATCATCGTCTCTGAGATGATATATGGCCGACTCATGCGGCCTTTTGTGGGCGGGGATAATTCTTGGATTTTTTTAAGGTTGGGGGGGGGGGCATAAGAGAGGTCATAATTCATACAGAGACCAATGATGTGTTTTGAATTGGTGAGTGACGGGAGGGGGGCACTCCAGGGGTCAATCTGCTTTCAGCTGGAGCCGGTACCCCTGTGTACGACTATAGCTACAGGGAAACCTGACTGGATCTTGCAGAACTTGTCAGTGTAAAATATTCTCCTGTAGTGACACGCCTCACTGCATGTTCCAAGGAGGAGCCTTTCTGTTTGGCCTCCTCACCACGGGGCCCTATCTGCCCTCAGCACAGCCTGGGACTCCGGGGACATTGACAGCTTGCCCGTGGAGGAGCCTGGGCACCGGCGGTCCTCTGTCCTTCCCCAGCAGCCAAGCCGGGGGGAAGCAGGTGTTCGGCTGCCGAAGCTCGATGTGGCGTGGTGCCTCCGTCTGCTGGTCACGTGACCCGGTTCTCGCGGGATCCTCCAGACCACTGGTCTTCCACAGATTGACGCGAGTCGGGTTTTTTATCAAGAATCTGACCTGGAGAGCCGCTGAGTGATGTCGGCAGGGGCAGGTCCCCCTCCGGCCGCCTCCACCCCCCCGGTAACACGAAGCCCCACTCAAGCTGCCAGCCACCTGATATGGTTACGGAGACTCAGGCCCAGTGACATATGGTGCGATCAGAGGGATCGCAGGTGGCCTGTCAGACTGTGTATGACTGACAACAGGAGGTAGTCCTTCCACAGCCAGAGATAAAAGTCTCAGCTCTTTGAGAGAGCACTTCAGTGTCTTTGAGGGCCACTACATCTGCCCGTGTGTTCAGCACGTCACTGTTAGATGGCCAATCAAATTACGAAAGGAGGCGAAGAGCCCGTGAACTGGATTTGAAGAGTGGAGTTCCGCTATTGTTATTATTCTATCACTGAGCTAAGAGCGTTATCTGGCTGACCAAAAGTCTCCCTTCCTCAAGGGTATAACCCTCCCTTCTGCTACTTCACTGAACGACATCAGTCTTTATTTTTCTAAAGCGGGGTGGTAGCTCCATCCTTCATGAGCATCCCAGACCACAGGACCATCAGGTGTGGGTGATCTCAGCAGGGTCTAGCAGATGTCACCCTTCCTGCTAACTTGATCTCCTTCAGGAAATATGGCATGGTGCTGGCACTGTCTGTCCTTTGCCAAACGGGAATCTGAGTGCTGTCTACAAATCCTGTCTGCAAATTTTTTATTAGTTATTGGTATAAATGCAGCCATCGTGAATGAGACCAGGTAGTCTGCAGAATGCCAAACATCATGTACCAAGGTCAGTTCTGCTGCTGGTCAAGTAGTGTGTTTACAGAGATGATTCCGCTTTTAAATTGTCACTAAGGATGTTTTTGTGTGGCGTTTGAGACCTGCTTTGGTCCAAGGAAGCACTTACTTCAGCTTGCGATGTTAAGGAGCAGCAATCAAGGCCCCAGGTGATACCAGAATTAAATCGCTAAACAACATCTCCATATGTTGAGTCATCACGGTAGACTGCTGCATCTGTTCTGGCTCCTTATCACCCAATTTAAGAACATCTGAACCTCCTATGAGCTTAGAAATACGCATTAAGAGCTAAATGACCAAGCATATCCGGATATGGGTGAAGGTGTGCTGGGAGAACAGGATGTACTGAAGGTCGATCGTCCTCGATGAGCTTTTTCCCCATTAAACCACTGGGCTTCTCGGTGTCTGACAGCCAAATGGAGGATGGGGCTGAGATATTTCTGGGCATTTTTAAGGTGCAGCCCCAAGTGGCACCCCAGGAAGGAGCCTGGCCCAGAGGGGGGTCCCTGTGACAGCAAAAGACATGCAGCCAGGGGCTCTCAGCCTGCAGAATGGGATCTGGTGTGTGGGGCAGCTGTGCAGAAAACTGGTGAAGAGAGACACAAAAATATCAGGAAGGATATCAGGGGAAGGATGTCAGGAGCTGATCTGAATCATTAGCCTCCCCTAGGGCAACATGTAGTACAGCGGCTAAATATACAATAGCAGGCATTGCTGCTGCAATCCTTCTGCTTTCATTGGGAATTTCTGTCTGTCATTTCGGATGAGGGTGTCAGCTCGACAAAAGAGTATGTGTATTAATAACAACATACTGTCAAGTTGGCTTCAGGTAAAAGAGACTGTTTGCAGGTCCCATTCCTCGAGCTTCTGAGCACTAGGACAATTGGAGACGTTTCCTACATGCCCTGTACTCAAGGCGTCTTGGGGAGAAGGTTCCACTGCATCTCAGAACATGGGCCTTCACATGTCCGGGCAGGCACGGAGAACGCTGGTAGTACATTTTTGGTTGGCACCGTCATGGGCTCGATACATTTGTCCCAGCATTCCACATTCCAGGACAACACCCTGGATGTTTGGGGTGAGGGTTTGTGCAGCCAGATGGAGGGAGGAAGCTCTCCATGACCGCTGAACACTGACAGCAGGGCCAGGACAACCGCTGGCTGCTGACTGATCCTCGTGTGTTATTTAGAAACCAGGCATCTGTATATGTAGGAATTTTGGTTAATAAATAAGCTGAACATGAAATGGTATCGGTATGGCCAGTACAGTGTTAGCTGTGGTCCGGTAAATGCGCTTTTTCCTTCCAGCTTCTCTTTTCTGAGCACATGACTGTCGACGATGATTCTGCTCCCGTTGCTGAGGCAGGGGGCTGCGTGACACGTGCTGTCTCTGGGCAGGCAGGAGGCTGGCCCCCAAGCGTGCCTCGGACCGTGTGTTTTCTTGCTGTTGCTTGGTAGCGTGCTCTGGCTTCCTTTCTGTTTCTAAAAAAAAAAAAAAGTGATCAGAAACACTTCATTGCATGACTCTTCATAAATAAACCGGCTTCTGCTGCCTTTTTGCCTCTCTGGGGCACTTGTGGGGCCTTTTCCCTGCTGTGGAAGCTCCTGAAAAGCTGGGAGATCTGGCTAAAATCGTAAGCAAGCAGTTAGCATAACTGCTTGACGCTAACGTGGCCCTCCTCCGAGGCGTCCGACCCAGGTGCATGCCTGACAGGGAATGACCCTCGTTTTTATTTGCGTGTGGGTGTTAACCTGGCATAGCATCCAGGCCATGCCTGTCCCAGTAGGCAATCCTTCTCGGAATAATCAAGCAGTTACTTATGGATAGATTAACTATAACAGTTACAGGAACCCTGGTGATAACACTGAATCGGCTGTTGTACCTTTAAGAGAGATGCATAAATAAAGGAAAAGTAGTCGTGCAACAGTAATGGGGAATAAGTCAGCTTGAGACTTATTGAATAATCATTTCAGCATTGTTTTGGAAGTGAACAACATATATGTAAGAGTTTAGGAGCACAGACGTGGTGAATTTTGCCCACTGTAGGGTATTGCTAATCTTATTGCCATGGAAACCGCCATGATTTACGAGGAAGCACGCCATCATGTCAGCAGCGTTGTGACCAGTGCCAGATTCACCAAAGTGCTAAGGCTGTCTCACCATATTGCTTCAGTGATGTAAAATGTTGACATGAATGAAATCGTTAAGGGACAATTTCAGCAGGAACAAAATAAGATATATTAACTTTACAGGATCATAATTAGACAGGGAACATATCATGCAGGTTTAAAATAATAAGGAAAGCAGATTTGGGAGGGTTATAAACAAGAAGTCAAGGATGTGGCAGCCATTACTGTTTCCAGCTTCCAAATGGGATTCTTAGTCATTGCGATAAATAAAGCTGTTTACCAAAAGGTAGTCACCTTCAGACATTCTGCGAATGTAGCTCTGGTGCTTTTGGCCGGAAAAAGTTTCAGTTAGTGCGTGAGCAGATGTGTTTGTATCTCTCGATGTTGCCATAACATACATCGAGCGGCTGCACTACGAACGACTAAATGCCCAGCTGCCTGAGCATGTGCAAGGTCCACCGTCAGGCCCAGATTCCAGGCTTTGTTTAAAGTGGCAGCGCTCTGCCGGCCCGTTTGTTATGATTTTATTATGGATTCCCATGCAGGTAGGATGCATTGTCACAGAGATGATGAGGCAAGGAGGTCTGTTGCCATGTGCCACTGTTTCTAGGTAAACAGTTTATTTCTGGACAGTGTCAGGTTTCATGGTCTCCAAGAAGAAAAGCCCCTTCCAGGGATTATCTAAGACTAGGAGTTGCACCAGGCATTTTGCAGAGTGAGTCCTACAAATACCTGAGTTCTTAACAACATTTGGAAACATCTGGCAGAGTGTTTAAAAAAGCACAAAACATAAAATGAATCCTAAACTGAGGCAACTAGTTATTTTTGTAATCTGTCAAATAAATTTATAAGAACATCTAATTTTAACTTTCAGCCACATTTCAGGAAAGCTGTCTCCAGATTTCAGGTTTGTACACATTTAGTTCCAGTTTATTTCCTCAGTTCATATTTTTAACTAAAGGGACTTGTAATTTTACTCAAAATGCAAGGCTTCCCAAATATGGCATTAAGCATCTTGCTCTCTGACATGGAAGCAGGCCCTTGCAGTGACCTTCGGGGTATGATCCATGTCCATAACTTTACCAGCTACCTTCTCTTGATACCACAAAGGTGTTTTAAGATACTTGTATTCACCACCTGGATGAGATCACCATCCTCCAACTGTACTTGTTAAGCATGGTTGGCCACCCCATTAAAGTATCTCTGTGAGATAATCCTTAAAATCTCTCCATATATCTCTACTTACCCTATGTTGAACAGTCAGGCTTCTAACAGGCTTCTTGTCTTCATTCAGTAGACCCAATATGTATTCATTGAAGTCCTCTCTTTTTCCTTTTGTGATAGCAATGTATGTAAGATTACAAAAGAAACGAGATCGAGTGCTGACTTCATGAGACACCATCAGGTGATCACTAGAGATCAACCTGGCCTGAAATGTACAGTAGTTATGATATCTAACCTTACATCTTCTACACAGTCGTCACATTCAAAAGGTCCCTCTTGTACTTCATGGAACATAACATCCATAGTGGAATCTGTCCTACATATTGGGATATATTTGCACCATGTGGACCTTAGTTCGTGTGAGATCTGCATCTCCTCCACACCTCCACTCGGCCCAAGGCCCACTCTGATGAAGTACGGCTATAGGCACAAGATGGGTGCGGTCCTTCCCAGCTGACCCACTCCCCCAAGCAGGAGCTGGTGTGTGAACCGGAAGGACGCTATATCTGACAGCACTTGACCTGGACCTCCGGGGACCCCTGATTTTCAAGATCTCAACCTTCACTCAGCCACTGTGTAAATCCCCCCCCCGATGGCTGGGAAGAAGCAGTCACCCACTCTGGGATGGGCAGTGTCTCAGGCGGCCTCCCCACCGAGAACACTGGTGCAGGTCCATGGCTTCCAATGGTCTTATCTTTGAAACGATGACTCAATGCTGGATTAGAGCTAGATCCAGTTCAGATAGAAGATGGTTCCACTTAGACCAAGGGTAGCCAGTCTTATCCTGAAAGGGCTGCTGTGTATGTGGATTTTCGCTGCAACTCCTTAATTAGGTTACTAATTAGAGGACTGAGTGGCTGAAGAGTCCCTACATCTGGGTTTGAACAGCTGAGCTAAAGGTTACTCCAAAAACTACCTGCATACACACCGGCCCTTTGCGGATAAGATTGCCCAGCCATGACTTAGACACTGATAATGAAGGAATGCATTTTAGCAAGGTTACAAGTGCCATTCAGTTCCTCCAAGATGAGGACTGGGCTCAGTATTTTCTCTTTTATATTTTTACAGATACTGCTTCTCCATCATAAAGCATTGAAAAAGTTACAAAATGTCCTATGGAGGGATAGAAGGTTTAGGCCCCATTTTAAAATGTTGGATTTACTGATATGATGCACTGCGTCCTGTTCTCCTTGCAGAGCTGCGTGATGCTTTTAAACCCAGATTTCTCCCATGACACCGAAGCAGTTATGTTACTATTTTCTTGATCATATTTTTTTTGATCATATTTACACAAACCAGTAGAAATGTGCACATCTGCAGAAGAGACAGCAGTCCTCAGTGTTATTGTTCCTAATTGTCCCTATTGTTCATAATTTTAAGACACCATGCATTAGGTTAAACATGAACTGTAATTTTCTCCACTTTTTTCACTTTCATTGAAGACAGATACAACTGCAGATTCCAGTGGATGGAAGTGAAGAACCATGGAGCATTTCCAGTGGAATCCAGTTAGGCATGGCAAATAATTCTCTCTGCTAACATGCGGTACACACTATACCGCCTCAGCCTGAAGAACGCAGAGCCTCAATTATATTAAGGCCCTGAGTGGTGGGGGGGGGGGGGGGGGTGATCTCTTCTCTCCCCCTTCCTTCAACAGTCCTTCTTTGACTTTGAATATCATAGCTTGTGTTTTAGACCATATACATATCTTATTAAGAGCAAATGAAATTGCATAGGTGTTATGTTGTAAAACAACCCTGACATCATGTTGTATTGGTTTTTGGTGCCAATGGGGGGGGGGGTAATTCTATTTCCCTAAATGCCTCTGTTTACCTTGATGCAGCTTCTGTTACGCTTCGCTGAAGGTGCAATGCTAATATGATGGCGTTGTGATTGTCTTACTCTGTACAGCCACCGAGGCCGACACACATACAGCTCATCCGATAAAGGCTCCCTGGCCTGCCCACAGCCGGGAGACATCTGCGCGTGGTATTTCAGCCAAATTAACCCGGAGGGCGAGGTCAAGCGGCTGATCCCCGTAGCCGATGAAATCAATGCTGGAAATGTGATGCAAGTGTGCGTGCCCACATTAGAAGCTGATGTGATGCCGATGTCACTCAGTCCCCACTATTTTTACATTTCCCCCTAGAAAAATGCAAAAAGGATTATCCCTGCGTATCCCTGAGACCTTGGCAACGGGGGGCCGTCGGGGCAAGAGGTCAACAGTGGAAAAGGCCCTTAGGCAAGCCTGGGTATCCAACCTGATGCCGGCTCACATCAGTGTATAGGGTCAGGGGCGGATTAATGCCTGGGGCCCCTGCAAAATCTGGGGCCCCGCCTCAGGAAAAACAGTTCAGCTTATTAAATCAAGCCACTCGATTTGCCGACACCTTCCCCGCACCCCAGTTGGTAAATTTTACCACTAGCATCACCCCACCCAGCCATGTCAGCCTAGGGCCCCCCAGAGATGTTAATCTGGTCATTTAGGGGTTGTGTCTAACGCTGACTGAGGCAGAGTAGAATGGGATTTAGTGAAGAAATCTAAACTTCATTCAAGCAAATAGCTTCATGTGAGATGGACTGATCGTGTCCTCACACAGACTGCACTGTGGAGTCTCTTTCTTATCTGATGGTGGAAGACGGGCCAGCTGGCTGCGACCCCCCCAACAAGACAATTGAAGGGCTAAAATGTGACTCGAGGAGACAGGCGGCAGGATTAGCCAGTCACTGGAGTGCTGATGGTGTGACACGTGACGGGGAACGACCGGAGAGGTCAACCTCAAGGGGCACCGAGGCCATCAGGCAGAACCTGGGCTACCTTTAAATGTGGATTTAGCTGGATTAAGCACATTTGGCATGGCTTTCCACCTTGAAAAATCCAGACAGGATGGTTTACCAGGTGGCTTGAGTCGAGACACACCTGACTTGGTGGCCTGGTGGACTACAGGTGCAGCTGGGATGGGTGGCTTCAACAGAAGGTGAGCGGATAATAGATGTAGGTCAAGGCAGTTAAGCCAACTAGTCCATGACCCACTGGAGGCCCCAATCAGCTCGTCTATTCAAATCCATTTCCTGGAAGACAAAACTGAGATTCACTGGCCTAGACTAAAGCTTCTTTGCCTGTTTCTGGGGACATATTCTGATCTTAGATATAAGAATAACAAGTACAACTTCAAGCTATCTGCTGCTCATGTTCCTGACTGATGAAAGCCATCTGTGGTTCTCCATTGACTGGACATGAGCCTGGCCCATTCTTGACACGGGCTTGCGGGGTCTTGCCTCGAGTCTCAGGTTACAAGGGCCGTGGGCATGTCTGTTTGTGACAACAAAACAATTCAAAACTCCCGGGTGGGTGACAACTGGGGCATCTCTGCTATGTTGGCAGGGACGGCCTGGGGAGGAGAGAGGGGGGGGCAGAGGTGTGGCCATTTTTCCAGCTTGAATGACAAATGCAGGGAAGCCGACCACTCAAGTGAAATGCTGATCGAGCCTTCTCTTGTTCTGCTATCTGTAAATATGCAAACCCTAACCCCACCATACTTGTTCAGTGCCCCACTGGCTGTATTGATTTGCTGGTGGGGGCATAATCATTAAGACTTCAGAAGAGAAAGTGATTTGTCATGGGATAGGAGGGCTGACTTGGAGAGGCACCAAGGGGGTGGTGCATAAGCTGAAGCCATGTATTTCAAGGTCTTACTGGGACGACATAGGACACAGCGGGGGAACACCCTGGGCAGGGTACCAGTCCTTCAGCAGCCTCACACACACAAGCACACACTTCAGAAAACTGGAAGATTCTTCAAAGGGCACGGTGAATGCATCTGGAATAAGCGAGTGAGCTGGTGAGCCGGGGACAGTAATTATTGGCAACGTTAGCAGTATCAATTCCCTTCAGCAGAGAAAATCTTTTATGTGATGTGAGGGAAGGTCAAAGTGCAGGGCCAAGTTCCTTGTATGTCACAGCTGTCCAGAGACAATGTGGCAGGGACACATCACATGATGTGTATAAGGATGTCAGAAATGGGTGTCATAAAAGTGTTCCCTTAAACTTCAACTTCTGCAAAGGCAGAACCAAATGGGAACCACAAAATCGTGGTTTTAAAAGTATGAAATGCCACACATGCATAAATGCATTTGAAACAGTTACAGCATGTTATATGTTTCCAAATTAAAAAAACTGGACCTTGCTACAAGCTTCCCCAGAAAGGGTACCTTTGCTGTCACTCGGGTCCCCGGTGGATTTTTTAAGCAGGGGACATCTACCCAATGACATCATCAATCATCAAGCTGCATGCATGACCCCATAAAGAGGAACTCCCCAAGTTGAACCCCTATAAACCAATGGTCAGACAGCAGAATTCTTTGTAGAGTCACATGACCATGGTGACAGAGGTTAACCCATTTAAAGCTGGTGTGCTTCTAACTCACACTTTCTTCTCTATATGCGTGTTCCTTTAATGAACGCCCATGCCATGTGAACTCGCTGGTAACACATGCTCACTGAGAGCAGAGCTGTAACTGCCCTGCCAAAGTTCCATGTCATTCAGGTATTTTTAAAGAACAGGCTTTAGTCATAAATCGAGGCAAAGTGTGATTCCCTTCAGAATAAATACCTTCACCTCTCAACTCTCTCAATGTGAAAAATTCCTTTAGCATTAATATATAATGCTGCCAGTGACACACCATATTTCACAAACACTCCCAGTGATATCAGAATTTCCATGGTAGCGTTTAACCTTCAGGCACAATTATGGGTTTATTAGCTAATGCTGATCGGAAAGCTTCTCGTATTTCGCCAACTTACTTCTCAGTTATGGTTAAGCCCTAAGAATTATTATTTAAGTGCTGAAAGTGTACAAGCTGAGAGCAGAGCTGAGGATTGGGTTCCACATGAGCTTGTTCGTTCTCCCTGCCCCAGCAAAATCAGGTCTATCTACAAATCAGCTCTGACTTCACTGGTGGCACACATCTCTAGCTCAGTGGAGGAATAACATGGAAACTGAGTTGCCAGCTTGAAGTAACAAGATTCCTACTGGATATCCTTCTTCCGTTCTCCAGTGTTCTGGTGTTACTATAAATACAAGTCCACTGAATATCAGCCTTTGGCAGCTTTCAAGCTCTGTGATGGAAAACCATCGTATACTGGTATTAGAAGAACATCTAGAAACTGGATGGGGTTCCTCAACAATGCTGCAGAAAATGTGTCTGTCCTTGGTACAGTACGCATGGCAGCTCAGTCCAAAACAGGTCTGTGGGCCTACAGATGCCACACGATAAGGGCAGGCAGACTGGCTGGCTAACTGGGGGCACCGGGTTTGCTCGTGTCTCGTGTCTGGGCCAGACTGGTATGAGAAACCCAACCTGGCCCCAATATAGAGTTCTCCAGTGGCTGTGGATGTTTTTAGAGTGTGGGAAGCCAGCGAGAGCACACGAGCAGGCCCTAAATAGACAGTGAAGACTTGGCATGGCTCAGGAGTGGGGGCGGGGGGTGCTGGGGGAGGGGAAAGACTCTGTAGTGCGTCTGGAGGCCTAGTGCAGAGATCCCACCTACTGCCAGGAAAGAGTTTCCTGTAAAAACCCTTAGAGGAGAACCCGATGTGTGGGACCACAAGCCGACTTTCCTCGATAGTGCAGATGATCATGGGCTGAGATGCCAACATTGTGGCAACAGGAAAAACAATGAGGAAAGAAGTAGGATTGTATGAACTTTGGGTGCCGTTTACTGACCATTTTCAATAGACACTCGAGGTACCAAATTATTCATGACACAAAAAAACATAGTATATAAACATAGGTATTACAAAGAATTTAAATGATTCAACACCCACTTGAAGAATTTTGTTGACTATTTGCTGTTTCGTAGGACACAGCTGCAGTAGATTTAATATCTCGAGCCGTTCCAGCACTGCACACCATTTCCACATGTTTGTCAATTTAGGCCGCGGAGCAAACAGAAAGCTGGCTCTGTCTTTTGAACTTTTGGGATTCTGCTTTTGCTCACCTGACAAGAGGGAGAGTGTTCTCCGAAGTGTTTTGCTCCATCAAAGATTCATGTGTATGTTGCTTAAGTTGTTAGACACACCCCCCCCCCCCCCACCCCTGTTTCGTATTTACCAAGGATCGCCACTGCTGCCACTGAGAGAGAGCTGAAACTGTGAAATTCTGCAGGCAGACTCGAGCACGCTGCAAGCCTTCGGGCTGCAGCTGTGGGCCACATGTGGATGGCCTCCACGCGCCCGCGTCCCACCGTGTGCTGGCGCCCCCTTGTGTAATCTCTGTCAGTAAGAGACACGATGTTCAAAGTCTATTGGCCATGTTTGGTGTCAGTCCCTGGAGCTCTGGACGGTTGAGTCCTCCTCTGCTTCACCTTTGGTCCTTTTGATCTTCTCTTGCTTCCCATGATACAAAACCTGAAGGCATCTCTTGCCAGGATGTCAGAACATAAAGAAAAACGAAGCATTGGTTTGTCAGTGCTAACAGTGCTGAATGGACAGTATTTTCATGTTACCGTTGCTTTCTTACTGCCTTAAACTATAATTCATGTCCTTTTTCTTTCAGTGTGTCTATGGCGTGACCATGGTGGATATTACTAAAAAGACACTTGTTTAAGAAAGCAATTGAAAGCAGCTTCCAGTGTGACTGCCAAAAATACCACTTTTCCTGTGAACAGTTTTCAGTTTAAAATCTTTTGCTACATGTACAAGTTTGACTCCCCATTCAAGCTGCTGCAAGGTGTGGATTCACTGGTAATTAATTAAATAATGTATTGCAAAAATGTTATTTTAAGGGTGCCAGGCTATTACAAATGATAATGAATTTTCTTAGTACAGATGATCTGGTAAACAACACGTGCACACATTTCTGTGCTCTTTGGCAATAAAAGTAATATATTTTAAAAGTATGCATAAAATGCGTTTGTACCTTTAGCAATAGTCAAATTAGATCCGATTTAATGTGATTTATGACAAGGAGGATATATAACGTTACAAAGTCCGCCATCTGGTGGATTTTTTCGTCAACCATAGTGCAATGTAATAAGACGTGGAAGACATGTTGAGCTCAAATATACAACCCCGAGACATGGTAGTGAACTTAAGGAAATGCTTCTGTCGATTCCTTTACGACGTGTCAAATACGTGTCTTTACACAGCGTGTAGTCAGAGTATGGAATAGTCTTCCTGATAATGTAGTGCAAGCTGAATCCTTTAAATCAAAGCTAGATAAGATTTTAACAACTCTGAGCTATTAGTTAAGTTCTCCCCAAGCGAGCTCGATGGGCCGAATGGCCTCCTCTCGTTTGTATACTGTAGGTCTTATGTTCTTATACCAGAATATTAGCATAATAGCTTTGTAAAACACTTTACACAATAAAAGATGACACGTCTTAGGTTAAAGTAGAATGTTCCATCTTAAATGCGATGCCTACTGTGCCGACTAGTGGTCATTTATGGAATAACTGTATAGTTCGTAATTAATAAACGTGTTTTAGTCCGGAGCGTGATCGAGGTATAAAAAACATTTGAACGGTGTTACGTATTTATCATAAAGATGAATACTAAATAGATTAAATAGATAAATGTTCAGCTAACTTACCAATTTTATATGCGATCCAGGATAAAGAATATCGGAAGAGGTAAAATACATTACTTCCTATAAACACTACAGTTAATGAGCCTGAATTAACCCTGAATAGATTTTTTTCTATGCATAATACATCAGAATCAGGAGTCCGTGAAGAAATTTTGTTGCTACAGCTCTTTAGGCGATTTTCCACTTATGCTGGTTTTCCACTGGCGTAAAAAACTGGTACTGGTGCTGAACGACATCGCAACGCGAGGCGGGCTGTTTCGTAGGCTACTGAATTCGAAAAATGACTATAGTGCATATGGCGGGCGATGTGTGACATTAATTCCAACATGGAATATTAATGAAGGCCTACATGCAATTCTTACATCGCAAGGGCTACGATAGCAGGGCCGTCGGAGGGGAATTGATACCCTGAGAGATTCAGGGAGCCCAGCACTTTACAGGGGCGCTTAAATAGGTGAATGTATAAAATTACATAATGTAAGGCGGCGGTATGGGCCAATGTGACATTTTGTCAGGGGGCCCAGAATGTCTAGCTACTCCCGATAGTCAGCCGGATTGAGACCAGGCTTTTTCATACTGTCCGGACATTATATTTTATACTGTAAGAGGAAACACAACACATACAGCTCTGGAAAAAATAAGAAACCACGCTATGTTTTTTAAAATCTGCATTTTTAAGTCCTAGTTTAATCCTGGTTCTGCTGGCAGAAGGCTACACTGCGAGACAGGCTGCTTCCAGGCTCAACGTTTCTAAGACTGCAGTACACAAGAGCAAGGTGAAGCAGGAGATCCGGGCATTGACCGAAAACCACTCAGGTAGAGGGCAGAAGCAACTTATCCGGCAGTCCCTCATAAATTGGAGAATGACCTAAAGTGACCTTCAAATTAAGAGAATGGGAAATATGACGTTCTGTGAAGTGCACTGCTAGGACGATTCATAAAGCAGGGAAGAAGTCCTTCATCAATGAGAAACAGGGAAGAGCCAGACTAGAGTTAAAAAAAGTATATCTTATACAGACGCATTCCCGACAATTGTGAATTTAGTGAAACTGAAAATTTAGTAGTGTTGCTTTTGCGTGAGCTCTACATGCACTTTCAGAACCAATCACAATCATTTTCATCCTTGTTGTTTTTATATGCCTATGTAAAATGCGTTCCCTCTTGCAGTCCAAATATATACTATATATATATAGTTAGGCAAATCGACCTCTCTGAACTACCCCCGGTGTACTGATTTGTGTTGGTGTATTTGCCCCGCGATGGACAGGCCTCCCCAGCTTTGGATCCTGCGTTGCTTGGGACAGCTTTGCGGTCAGTATTAGTGATTGGAACATGGATAGATGGATATTAAAAGCGAATGATGAGTCATAGTCATTCCCCTTTAAGAAAATGCACGGGCTTGGTTACTAACTGTATGACGTCACCACAAACGCGGACGCCGACTTGTCGGAAAGCGGCCGCGTGAGTTGGTTCTAGCGCATCCCTGCCGGTCTGCGCTTCCTGTTCGCATTTTTAAAAGCGCTGTCGCCTCTGTTATCGTTAATAAAGCACCGGTAGTTCGCTGCTTTCTCATACATCTGGAAGGACCGGCGGCCCGCGGGAAAATATATTATCTACTTTTCGCCGACTGGAGTCTCAGAGTTGACAGCCGAAATGGACATTAGGTGTCAGCCGGCAGAAGGGGAGTTTGCATTTTAAAATAAAATAAATTTCAGTTAGCCGCCTCTGCCCGGCGCTCGAGCCGTGCGGGTAACAGACCGTCCCGCCGGCAAGACGGCTGCTAGCTTACCGACGGCGCAGCCGCTTCTCGGCCGGCTTCAACGTAACGGAACGACTTAAGCCCTCAAGAGGCTTCTCGGCACCGTTCGGGATGCTGTCCGATGCGCAGACTGAGCCGGTGTTTCCAAGCCAGCAGCCGCCGCAGGGTCCGCAGAACCCGGCGCAGTTTGTCCAATGCAGCGTCAAGCCCACGGTGCCCATGAAGAAAAACGCTATTACCCAGGATTACAAAGTCACCAACAAGGTCCTGGGCTCCGGCATCAATGGCAAGGTGATAGAGGTTTTCCGGAATAAGGACGGCGAGCGCTTTGCCCTCAAGGTGAGCGACTCGCCTGTTGGGGGGGGGGGCGCTGCGGGTGAAGCGGTCGGGGTCGGACAGCAGACGACGGCCCGGCATTTGTTTATACTCTGGAGGGTAGCTGGCGTCCGAGGTGTTTGGTGTGACCGGCTGTTTTCGTGAAGTACCCCGCAGTTTCATTGGTGCGCTTTTTAATGTGAGGAGTTGACGGAGCGCTTCTTTGGGCGACTTGCCGGTGTTTACATGACTGACCTTAGGCGCCCGGCTCTTAGACTGACAAATTAAAAGTTCCTTCCACTTAGACTGATGTTACGGCGGTATTCTTAATGAAAACATAAAAAGATGAATTGGTCTGTCTTGGAGTAATAGTTTTTCTTTTTGAAACATTTGGTCTGTTAGTCTTTATGCAGTCTTTTTTTCAGTAACATTGTTACAGTACTAATGAAATTTGACATCACATGGAGTAATGGTGTTCCTTTCCGGATTTGGACTGCTAGTCTTAAGTAGTTTTTTCCCGGTAATATTATTGCTGTACTTTAATGAAATCTGACATCACATGGAGTAATGGTGTTTCTTTACAGATTTGGAATATCAGTCTTACTACAATTGTATTTTTTGCAGCAATATTGTTGCAATACTTTAGTGAATGCACTCTGACAACACACTAATATTGTGTTTTTTTTAATATTCAGATTTTGATTGTCATTCTTACCACATTCCTGTTTTCTCTGTAATATTAGTACAGTGCTTAAGTTAATGCAGTATGACATCATCCGGAGTTACAGGGTTCCTTTACAGATTTGGCCTGTCAGCCTTACTGCAGTTGTTTCACAACCTAACAGTGTCTTGTTGAATCATATTTATATTTCCTTGCTTAATAGTTTTTGCTTAAACCAGGGGTGTCTCGGCGGCCTCCCCACGGAGAACACTGGTGCAGGTCCATGGCTTCCAATGGTCTTATCTTTGAAATGATGACTCAATGCTGGATTAGAGCTAGATCCAGTTCAGATAGAAGATGGTTCCACTTAGACCAAGGGTAGCCAGTCTTATCCGCAAAGGGCCGGTGTGTATGCAGGTTTTCGCTGCAACTCTCTAATTAAGTCACTAATTAGAGGACTGATTGGCTGAAGAGTCCTCACACCTGGGTTTGAACAGCTGACCTACAGGTTATCCCAAAAACCTGTTGGTGGCCTGCTAATATGTTACGGGTCCTTCTGTTGCAATACAAATGACCCTGAAAAAGATGGGCTTATAATTGCTTTTTGTACTGTCCCCTGAGTTTGTTCTGGATGAAATATCACTTGGTTAAGTTAAGCAAACCAATGCATGATGAGTCACTGGTGTTGCTGACAGGTGCTTGTTTTATATCGCTTTGCATCATGCTGGGATGTCTCAGTTTTGTGATTAGATGTCCATGCAATTGTGAGATTCACATTCTCATAACAGGATAGGATTCTACTCTGGCTGCTCAATAGGAATTTAAGTCAGTAAGTTCAATGATTCCTTCCCCCGCAACCCTGCATTAGGTCAACCCTGTTCAAGTGTATGCATCAGCTACTATGTCTGTAACTGCTCATACAGTTAGGCTCAGGGTTATACCACCAACAGATTATACCTTGAGGAGGATGTTTATCAGCTGACATCCAGGGGTACATTGTTTTGGCTGATACCGATTTTTGGCAAAATTTTGTCAGGCAGCAAAATAGTACTTTGCAAAAGCCTGAAACAGTCAAAGAAAATATTTAAAGCTGTTAATCGGGGCAGCAAGTGTATATTCGCTCAAATATTTTATATAAAATATATTAAAAATAAATTTTAGATAAATACATGCAGATTGACACTAAGAGATTAAAATGTAACAAAAATGTCTTCGGTTTTCCAAAAAGTTACTGATAGCTTGCCTATATGTCTAGAAGAGCACAGCTTTGGTTCACAAACCTCTCCTCAGGGGCGCCTCAGCCATTCCATGTGTCCATTAAATGACCAGCTCAGGTTAGCTAAACATGGTATGATAGCGCTTGAGTCAAGAAATACATGGGTATATTGGATAAGCTGCATATCAATGATTATCAGTGGCTAAGCTAATGTTCTCGGGCAGAAATAAGATAATGGTTTTTCACCTACGTGAAGATCAGTTTAACATACTGTTCTTTGACTGCTTAAGAATTTTATGCACAGTACAGGTATCCCCTGCTTTATGAACATTCGCTTTACGTCACTTCGCTTTTAAGATAGACCTACATTAGCACCTGTTTTGTTAAGTGAATGAAATCCAAAGAGGATTTTCGCTTTTACGCAAAGAGAAAAGCGTTTATCAGCGAACCAAATCTAGATTTGCAGTCATGCGTTGCATAACGACGTTTTGGTCAGTGACGGACCAGATATACCAAGGTGGTCCTGTAAGACTATAATCCAGCTGAAAAATTACTATTGCCTACTGCCTAGTGATGTTGTAGCCATAGCACAATTTCATAGCACAATTACTTGTTTGTGGTGATTCTGGTGTAAACAAACCCACTGTGCTGCCAGACATATAAAGTATAACACATACAATCCTGTACAGTATGTACAAGCACAATACTTTAAAATGATAAACACCTGCTGCCAGTTTATATATTTACTATACTGTAGTTTTTAAGCATTATTTGAGCTTTGCCATATAACCTGGGTGTATCGTAGGTGGTACCATCAAGAGTTGGGAGGTATACCAGTTCATACCGAAAACTGTTTTTTATTATTGTTATGATATGAATTTTTCTTATACCGCAGTATCGGTTTAATAGCCTACACAACGTTCGGAAAGTGGCGCAGCTGGAAACTGTTTAAGGGGGGGACCTTTTTCACTGCTGCACCGCTAAAAATGTACCGCAAAACATAAGAAGTGGAAGATATAGCTGAAGCTGGAGTTGGAAATAATGAGACACTGGGGTTATCAAAAATCGATTCTCAGATACTAATCCATATTAAAAATTAGTATCTGATTAGATACTCTTTCACCATTATTGATACCAACAGTGCGGTTTTCGGCTTATTCGCTGCCCTTCACACATCATCATTACAGTGCGCGCGCACTCGTGTAGCCCCTCTCCTCCTCTCAATAGCTGCTGTACGCATTCACGCTGGTTAACACACACACACACACCGAGTTGGCCGAACATGGCATATGCTGCAGTTGAAGGCACTTCACAAGGTGCTTTAGTTAAAAAAATAAATAAATAAAAATAAATAAAAAATAAAAAATCCATAAGTGCCGTTTGGAAGTATTTTGCAGACAAGCATGGAAAGGCTAAAGATGTCGATAAGCCTCTATGCAAACAGTGCTACTAAGTTGTGGCGACGAAGTCAAGTAGCACGTCAAACCTGGTGAAGCATCTTAAAGAGCTACATCCCGGTCTTCATGAGAAATTTCGCGAGGTCAGTAAAGCTCGTGTTCCAGCAACACTGAACTATTAAACACTTATCAAAAATGATAAATCGCTAATTGTGGGCCGGCCAAGTTATCTATAAGCAGTTAGCCAGCAAACACGTTAGCCGTATGTTATCATTAAGGTAACGGATAGGCGCAGTGACTATTAATAAAAATAATTTTGTTAATGTGGGAACAATGCAAAAACGTGAAGCAAAAATGTGTCCTGTTAAATGAGGTAAACGCCCAGTCATACTTTGAGGGGGAAAAAAAAAAAACATTGTATGCCGTGAAACCAATATAACTTTGAAAAATACCGTGATATAGATTTTTGGTCATACTGCCCAGCTCTAGTATCATCTATGTGTGTGTTCTCACAACGACAAAATCACCTAATGACGTGTTTCTCAAAATGTATCCCTGTTGTTAAGCGATGCATGGCTATTGATTGTGGTAAGTGAAACTACACTGCACATACATTATTCCATTTTATTTAGGCTATGTATTTATCTTATGGTGCTTTTACTGTGTATTAGTGTTATTTTAGATTTTGTGTGTTATTTGGTATACTTTGGTAGGTTATTTTTTTGGGTCTGGGAATGTTGAAAAATGTGTCCCCTTTAAATTAATGGTAATTTGTTTTTCACTTAGCCCCATTTTATCTTATGAAAAGTTTCATAGGGACGCTCTACTTTGGGATACCGGGGGAAACCTGTTCTATATATTTTTGCCTTGTACAGTGCCTGACAAAAGCCTTGTCACTTAACCAAGTTCTAGGAACAACAAATAATAACTTGACCTGTAGTTAATCAGTTGGAATCAGAAATGGCTTATAAGAAAAGGCAAAGCCCTCTAGATTATGCTTATTATACCAAAATAAAGTTTTGCATCATTCATTGAGTTTTGTCATGTAATTAGGACAGAAAGGTCAACTTTTGCCTAGACAAAAGTCTTGTCATATGCAAAAATAATGTAGAAATTATACATATACTTCATTTAGAATACACAAACATGCTACAATAACATCAGAACATAAAGTCATGGTGCCTTGGAAAAAAAAAATTAATAATGTGTATGACTCCCATGAGCTTGGAGGACCACATCCATACGTCTTGGCAATGACTGAAATAACTTGTTGATGAAGTCATCTGGAATGGCAAAGAAAGCAGTTTTGCAGGACTCCCAGGGTTCGTCTAGATTCTTTGGTTTCGTCTTCCAAGCCTCCTCCTTCATCTTACCCCAGACATGCTCAATAATGTTCATGTCTGGTGACTGGGCTGGCCAATCCTGGAGCACCTTGATCCTCTTCAGTTTCAGGAACTTCAATGTGGAGGCTGATGTATGAGAAGGAGCACCATCCTGCTGCAGAATCTGCCCTCTCTTATGGTTTGGAATGTAATGGGCTGCAAGAATATCTTGATACTTTAGGCTGTTGATGTTGCCATCCACTCTGCAGATCTCTCGAACACCCCCATGGATGTAACCCCAAACCATGATTTTTCCTCCACCAAACTTGACTGTTTACTGGGTGAATTTTGAGTTCATGCGGGTTCCAATGGGTCTCCTGCAGTATTTGCGGCATTTGGTATGTAGTTCAATAGATGATTCATCAGAAAAATCAACCTTCTGCCACTGTCCATCCTTGCTGCAAGCTGTGGGCCTTGGCAAATTCAACATGCTTTTTTTGTTGCGTTCTCGTTAATGCTGGTTTCTGAGCACTAATTTGGCCATGGAGACCACTGTGTGCGAGAATTCGAGAAACTGTTCTTGTAGACACAGCAATTTCTGGTGACCAGTTTTGATGTAGCTCTGCTGCAATTGAAAAAGGGTTGGCCCTGGACTTTCGAAGCAACAAACGATCCTCTCAAAGAGTTGTCTTACGGGGTCTGCCTGACCTGGGCTTGTCATGAACATCACCAGTTTCTTCATATCTTTTTTTAATCCTCTCCACTTGACGTTTGGATACATTAACGATGTCTGCCACCTCAGCAGCAGACTTGGTCTGTGGTTGAATCTTTGGCATGTTGTCAGAAGTCAGGTTGCACTTCAAGTGAAGGTCTGGTGTGCTGGGGTTCTTTTTATACACACCTGGGATTATATTAATTACAATATTTGTCACAGGTGAACCTCTAATCTGTGATTGGTTGAATCATTAAAAGACATGACAAGACTTTTGTTCTTGCAAAAACAGGTGTTATGGACTTTAATAAGCTGTGAGCATCAGGACACTTTTTGACTGTTTCATTTCGCACCCAGTTATTAATGTGAAAGCCCTTGGCATTAAATTGATCCATTCATTGTAACAATTGATTGATTAGAAATAAAGTTATATGCCTTTTTATGTTACTATGTCCTTATGTGACAAGACTTTTGTCAATGACTGTATTACCAATAACCTATACTTGTTACCTGCTAGTAGCTCACAGGATAAACATCACGGCTACATCCACTTTTGCTCACATGGGAAAACATTGGTGGTTTAAAAAAGCATTGTTAAAAATGGCAGAATAACAACAGATATGAAAACAACTGTTCTGTTAACTTTAAATATTGACACGCATCTAAATATCAGCTGGCAATATTGACCAAGACTGACACATTGGACAGATGCTGATGTCTTAATTTTTAAACAAATAACAGCCAAGTCCGATATGTAAACTGATCTCTACTGATTTTTTTTCATGTTGAAATTGGATTTTATTTAGTACTGTATCATTGAATTTTTGCCACAGTGTAAAAACTCATCTCTTCAATCCATGGTAAAAGGAAGGAAGTATGTGGCTTAGTAGGCTAAGCCTCTGTACCTGTGATCAGAAGGTTGCCCGTTTGAGCCCTGGCCTTTGCAGAATTGTCATATGTTTGTGGGTTCTTGAGCAAGGCTCTTAACCCCCAGCTCCAGAGGTCCTGCACACTGGTTGACCTTGTGCTATCAATCCCAGACTTGCTCTCAATTGTATGTCTGTGTGTCTCATGTAGAGCAAGATGGTGTAGGCAAAAAGAGAAGCAACAAAGTATCACTATTCTATTCTTCTGATCTTTTTTTTCAGCTATATTACTATTTCTCTGCTTTTTGATAAACTCTTGCATATTAAAATGAGAGGTGTCGTGAAGATGTAGTGATCAGACTTCCTGTTTCCCCTCATGCTTTCATAGCACTCTGTTTTGTGATGGGGGTTGTCATTGCTGTGCCTTTGCTTAAGTTCCCTGGGTGGTGTGTGACAGTGAGCCAATGGCATTTGAATGTGTTTGTGGCATGCTCCTGAGAGGAGTCTTCTTACCTCACATTCGACAGTAGTGCTGCAGCCTTTCACAGGCAGGCAGCTAAACATAAAAATGCAAAGATTACTGCTGCAGAACACATGCCTAGGAGATTCGTAGCTCTTGTCACTGTGATTTCCTCCATAGTTAGGTCACTGTGCAGTTAGCCTGAATGTTATTTTAATGTTCATCTATTTGCCTGAAACCACCCTGGTGTCTTGAAAAGGGTCTACCCAACCACAAGAGTGACAGAAACAGAGAGACCCCTCCCCCAGAGCACCTGTTGCCAAGGTCTCCCATGAGTATTTTCAGTGCAAGTAAGTGTGCATAGACCTCAATGAATGAATGGCATATTGAGCTCTCCAGGACCGTTACAATAGGTCCCAATCTGAGAGGCGCCTTGGCAGCTGTGCATGTTGCCTTGCCAGGGCCATGGAGACAATAGATCTTCAGCCACAGAAGATATCAAATGTCTGGAAGTGCTAATCTATTTTAAGATGACCTAAAAATGGCTGAGGAATGATTTGGATGTGAACAATGGATCAGAGTCTTACAGAATGATCAGAGAACTAAGATCCCAGAATTGCTATGACTTGGGTGTAATGAAGAATGCATATTTAATTTTTTTTTAATTTATGTCACTGATGGTTTTAACCAAAGCAACAAAGTCAAGAAAGCAGGGTTAGCGAGTCCCAGGAGCAAATGGGATTAAGGGCCTTGCTCATGGACATGTGGTAACCTGAAATGGCTTTAATTGTGGGTTCTCCAGGGATTTTTCTGGGTATGACATTTATACCACATACCTGTTTTATTACATGGTTAGTACTTGGTATTCCATTGAAGTTAAAATGTGATATTAGCTATGTTATATTGATGTCTTAAATGCAGTTCTTGATTTTTTATTTTTTTCCCCCGTTTCCTAATGCTCCTTCATTGACCCATCTCCCAGTTAACATCACTGGATGGTCTAATTAGAAGTTCCTCTTCTGCCAGGGCTAGTTAGAGGGAAACGTCATACATTGTATGAAATGGGATTTTCCTCATTAAGTCATAGGCAGTACGTTACTGGAGTTTTAAAATCCACCCCACCCCCTGCAAAAAAAAAAACTTGTCTGTTTGAACTGGTGTTGACATTTTAATGCCACAATAGAGATTTAAAGTTTCCGCATCTGATCTCCTGGAATGCTCAGAGTTTTTCCCTTCTGAGCTCAGTCCTGGGCTTTATTCCAGCTGTTCTTTGAAACCAAGCTGGCAAATGCCTGCAGGCCTGATTGTCACTATTTCATCAGCAGGGCCATGGCTCCACATTGTGGCTGCTTCTCCTTTATGAATTGATCACTGAAAAGATCCTATGAATGAATGGCTTCCAGAGATCTGTCCTCCTCTGTCTACACTTACTAAAATGTTGTCTAATCTCCATTGATTTTGCCACAGCGGAAATCCAATTGGGAACTGAAATGGGCTGACCAGATGTTCCAATTTCAACATTTTTGTTTTGTACCCTTGCTGTAGTTTCCATTGACTTTTCAGTTGTTTGCGAGCTTTGGCTGAAATCTTGATGGAAATGGACTGTTTTTTAATTGTTGTCCAGAAACCCTAAAAGAAGTGGGGAGATGGGAGATTCATCAAAGTTTCTGTTGTCAGAATTAATTTTTTCGCTTGGGGTTAAGCTGAGTCCTGATGTCTTTACAAGGTATTGTAGGAGACTTAAGTGTACTTTAGTAAGCACTTTTTGGATTGGGATGTGTTGGCCATACAATTTGTGTGTTATGCATCAACTCTGGAAGGTAGCTTTTCATCTGGTTTGATTTAACCAGAATGACAAATTTGGCAACTGGTGTGTGTTTTGTCTATTTTTGGTAACAGCAGAGTGGGCTGTAGATAACTTGTAAAATACTCATACTTGAGGTGGACATGAAGAGCTGCATTTTTTTTAATGGACACCATGTACTGGAAAATTGTAAGCACTTCATGGGATGTGTTATCTCAAGCCTAATTCACCTGCAGTAATTTTATTCAGATCTTCAGCACCACCATAATGTGCCTTTTGGGCTCCTGATCTTGTTCATGCCAAAAAACCGCCTGCATAACCCTCACCTAGATCAAGATTCATTGTGGGGCTGACACGGCTAGATTAGTCTGGTGAAATGCCACTCTTAAGATTAGAGTTAAGCGGTTCGCTGGCAGCTTGTATTTTTGTTTGTTTGTCAGAGACAGTGTGAGATGGATTCCTCTGACTTCCAATGGGCACTCTGTAGCATTCAGTTTGTGACGAGGCCGCCTGGCTTATATTTCACAGCCCTAGAATTTTTTCCTTCTGTGAGCGTTGATTATACAGTAGGCCCAATCCAGAACTACTTGGTCCTTGAGAGATTAGGTGCCACGTGGTGCTTCTTGTCTTGTTACTGTAAGTCGGATGGCCCTTGCCTGGCTTTTATCTCATGCTACTTGAGAGCCTCTTTTTTTCAGTTGCTCCAGTGGCGCTGCACACTGGCTGACCCAAAGTTCTCTTATTACTCCGACTTCCTCATTGTTGGCATCATTGAGGTGAAGTGAACATCCAAGCTAGAATTCTGATGAAATGTTTTTGTTTGTGGAATATGCTGTGTGTGTGAATTTGCTTGGTGAATCACTGTAATTAAGTGTTCATTTGTATTTAAAATTAATTGTTTGCACCAAATTTAGTGTGTCTGAGTTGCTTTTTTCTCTGCATTGTTAACTGTTCTGGCTTCTAGGTGACTCCATATTTCCCACACCTGACTTTGTTTTTCAGTTCTCCTTTCCCCCCATCATAACACCAGCTGTTTTACTGGGAAGCTCTCACACAAATTGTCTCTCAGTGAGCCTTGTTGATTCATTGCTGGAACCGGCCAAATTCGGCCAGAAGCTGAAATAGATGTGTTGCTTTCGCTGGTGACACATTTTTTGTGACGTATTTCTTTTGAGGTTTTAATTAGGCACGATAAAGTACTCGTTATGGAGGCACTTTTTACACTGTCTACCCCTGTCCGTATCCAGGGTATGGTAATTAATGTCTTTCAAGATGTTAAAGTCATTAATATTACAGTTAGTCGTGCACTAATATTGAAATTTTTGACAGTAATTTTTTTGTCCAGTATTATCCACACTCATAACTGGCTATTCACTTGCAGAGTGGGAGGTGGGGTGGGGTGGTATCATCTTGTATTATGGAATATTGTGTCCCCTTTTGAACCAGTATGGGATGTGGTATGTCCAATATTTTCATACTGCACAATTGATTCCTTTTTTCTTCCGATTGCAAGTGACAACCCTACATCTAATAACATATTGGCGATAACAATATGTTAACTGATATACTGTGCTTCTCTAATTGCAGTGAAGGTTGTGTGCTTTACTGTAGTGGCTCCTTTTTAGTATTAATGTATTTCTTTAAAACTTCAGTCTTACTTAAGATCAAGACTTGTTTTTTTGTTTCAGATACGTATGGTGTGATGGGGAATCTTTTTGGTGTTTTAGTTTTGACTAACTGCACAAAGATTGCAATCAGGTAATTTTTGTCTATTTCCGGCTGTTGTTTGTACAGCTACCAGGTAACAAGTTTGATGCAATCGCAAAACAGTTTAGTCATCAGCATGAGGAGTGTTAGTCATGCCTGCTTGGATCTTCCTGTCCCCTGGGCTTCTCTTTACATCTTAATGTGGCTGTGGTGTGATGACTTGGAGGGAGCACTACTGCATGAATACCTCAGAAGAATATGATGGCTCCAGGTCTTGGAGTAGGTCACTCTGCAGGTTAGCAGTGGTTCTGCGTAGTAACAGGGAAGGCCTTTTAAACACTTTCATGCTTTCCAGGGCTCCAGGCTAACTTTTTCCACTAGTAGCATTGGTGGTTCTTGCTGAAAAATTTAGGAGCGCCTTTTAAATTGACATGCGACGCATCACATTCATGTTTTTTCCCATCTTAATTGTATTATTGATAAATACATTGGTAATAAACATTCAATTTACAGAAATAACAATGTGATATTCTATTTTAAAGGATAAAGTCACAGAGTGAAAGAGTGGTTTAACTGGAAAAAAAACATTGAGTTGAATGGTGCTTTTTAAATCATGAACACCAAAGTTCATTTCATTCAGTACGTTTACATGCACAGCTAAGTCAAGCTACAGTTATAGCTCGACTACACCGCTTAATCTGACTACTCTCCTTATCCCGGTATACATGCGTGGGAGGGGAATCGATTTATTCAACAAAGTATGTACGACTCTGCTACAATAGATGGTATAGCTTCAGTCAGCTTGCTAGCATTGGGCTTTTTCTGGGTGACCTATTGCATCACAAAAAATAACATTAACAATAATGGATGTGTGGACAAATGAAGTGACGCAAGCTTTAATTGTTATCTATAAAACAGATACTAGTAGATCCAGGTTAGCATAAGAAATAAAGTATTCTGTATAATATACAATGACAGCACGGTATTGGAAATTTTTCAGATATTGCAATGTGATTTTGTTATAATAAATACTGGGGTATTTATGAAAGAAAAAAAGGAGTTCAACATAAATTTCTCAAGAACCTGTAGGGAATGATTTAAATAGTTAGGATGTAAATGATTATGATTGTCTCACAGAATGCATGCAGCGCTCATGCAAAAGCAGTGGAGGTAAACTTTTAAACTGATTTTTAAACATATACTAGATAATCTTGAAAAGGAATAATCATTAAAACTGTAAACCTTGCTATGTTTTTTTTAATTAATTGTGACAGAGCACAAATGTTTTAGCGAGACTTAAACTCCCTGCGCTATAATATCCATACCAAATTGAAGGTAAGAAAAAGCCTGATTTTAATCTAGCTGACTAGCGATTTAAGAATTGCATGGGCATAACACGCGATGTTGGTATTAATATCATGTCATCCAGTCCTACTACAGCCATTTTTCGAATTCAGTACAAAGTACCCCACCTTGTGTTGTGATGTCATTTGGTGCCAGTACCATTTTTTATGCCATTGGAAAACCAACACCTTGAAAGTACCGTACTTTTGGTACCATTTTTAAGTATAAAAAGTACGATACCTGGTGTGGTGGAAAAGCGCCCTTTAGTTGAGCAGCATTACAGCGCTGAACATTTCCTACCTGCTGTATGTCCTCTGCTATGCTCCAAGCTAGGGCTGGACGATTTATCGATTCCAAATCGAGGATTTAGGATATACATTATACAGCAGGGTTTAAAACTGCTGTGAGAATAGTTTTACAAATTCATGCCATGCTCCCTGTGGGACAGTCATTCTCACCAATCACAAGCACCGTGCTTCTTGCGTGCCAGCACAGCGCTGAACATTTCCTACCTGCTGTATGTCCTCTGCTATGCTCCAAGCTAGGGCTGGACGATTTATCGATTCCAAATCGAAATCGCGATTTGAAACGATGCAATTAGCAAGTCGCAAAAATTGCGATTTTAGGATATACATTATACAGCAGGGTTTAAAACTGCTGTGAGAATAGTTTTACAAATTCATGCCATGCTCCCTGTGGGACAGTCATTCTCACCAATCACAAGCACCGTGCTTCTTGCGTGCCAGTCATGCTCACCAATCAGAAGTGGCCCAAGAAGGCGTATAGGCCCACAAACAGCATACATGTGAAACCCAAGGAAAATGTTACTTTCGTGGAGCGGAAAAATACTGATTCCTCTACTGAGCTATAAGTGAATTGCCTTCCTGTTTCGTGGTACGAGATTGTTTGTTTGTTTGTTTGTTTGTTTGTTTGTTTGTTTGTTTCAGAAAGGTCCTACCATCAATAGAACCGGCGAGCTCCTTTTAAACACCAGCTGCAGTATACTTCAGCGTAGCATACCTTTGGTTTTTGTTATTAGGCAATTGCATTTGTATACCACTAACCCATCAAAACAACAATGAGACAGTCGGTGACCTCCAAAAAAGCCGTAAAACCCACAATACAGTCATGTTTATGTCATATGTTTTTGTGCTTATTAAATTTAAGTGTTTTCTAAGATTAATCCCAGAACAGTAATAAAATAAGTCTTGCTTTAACATAAATACTAAAAGAATAGATAGCTTTAATCGCTATTACATTTGGGTATGGGTACGCGGTCTTACTTAGAAAACATACAAAAAGAGACGCATATAATGTTTAATCATTCGTTTTGTATTTGTCCGAGTAACAAAGCAAAGGAATTAGGGATGCTCATTTCGATTAATTTTCCCAACCGACAACCGCCATTCGTTATCCGAACATTAACCGTTAACTGATTAGATTAGAATATTAAATTCCTCTGGGGTCGGCGGTCCCACCGGCGGGATCAGAAATTTCGCCAAACCATTTAAATAACTCTGCGAGGTTTTATCATATACACATTTAAAAAACACCCTCAGAAACCTTGGACGGTCTACTTTTCATATATATATATATATATATATATATATATATATATATATATATATATATATATATATATATATATATATATATATATATATATATATATATATATATATATATATATATATATATATAGGTAGGTAGAAACTAAATATATTTTTATAGCTTCGTGATACGAATAGAAAGAACAAGAGTGACTGACTTAAGCGTCTGCGTCTCGAAGCAGCTCTGATCGCCTTCCCACTTGCAAATTGCGCTATTCGCATGATAACAACATGATAATCCGACAGTTAGTATTGGATAAAGAAATATGTGAATACGCCCATTGTAACCGAAATAAAACAAGAGCACATGTCTGGGTAGTGTTTACACCGATCGGCTACAATATAGCACACGGATACGTCTCTGCCGCTGAAGCTTTGCGCCAATGTTTCCATTTTCAGCAGCAAAGCTCGTACCTGTGTTCATGGCTCAGTGGGCTAAGCCTGTGTGCCTGTAATCACAGTCGCCGATTCAAACCCAGTGTATTTAGAACGTGAAAAGCGATCTTCAGCTGAGATGCCACAAAACTTCATACTACTACTAATAATTAAAATATATATAAAAACATTTTAAACCGTTTAACTGATAGCAATATTCGGTCAAAATTAATTATTTCGGTTAACGGTTAAACGGTCAAAATGAGCATCCCTAAAAGGAATCATAAGCTGCTTCAGTCGAAAACTGCATTTTACTTCTCATTTAAAATAAAATGCAGGGTTGGCAACTTTGGTCAGCTGGATGGAGTGAGATTTTCTGTTCTCTGTTCTGCACACACATTACATGTATAAGTTTTATTACCTTGTAAATAGTCTATAGGGTTTGCAAACTACAGGTTTGATGCAGCTAATTTTAAGTTCAAAATGGAATATAGATTTGCCGTAAGATTTCTTGTGAGAGTCAGTAAGAGTTTGCAACCATGAAAACATACATGTTTCACCTGAATTGATTTGTATAGAAAATAACCATATACAGTTGTTAAAAAGCGGAAACTTCGACCAACATGAAATCACCAATAAACGACTTCTATTTATTCAACATTTTATAAAATCCATACTAGGTTTAAAAATTTCCAGCTTTATGGTTTCAGGATAGAACAGCCACTCTGTTATAAACATTGCGGTTTTTTGAGTGTTATTAGTGTTAATAACAGCAGCTAACAACATAATAGCGCAAACAAAAGGGCTGCATACACCGAAGTAGTTCTTGCTTGTTCCGTGGGAAAGGCGGTTCTAGTGAGTTCATGGCTCAGTGGGCTAAGCCTGTGTGCCTGTAATCACAGTCGCCGATTCAAACCCAGTGTATTTAGAACGTGAAAAGCGATCTTCAGCTGAGATGCCACAAAACTTCATACTAGTTCTTCATAGTTCTTGCTTGTTCCGTGGGAAAGGCGGTTCTAGTGTTATTAGGAGGATAATAAGCGTTACCTGCAAGATCGCTATTTTTCTTTTTGCTGCAATTATTTTCATTATTATTTTATTTAACTTGACACATCACATCTTTAAATTCTCATCATTGCATTAAAATTTAGAGCAGTTAATACTGATGGTATCTCATCCTGCGTCATGTTTTAAAATTACTACACACTGAATATTGAACTGACGCTTGACATAAAAAAAGCGTGCAAAGTGCCTAGGCCAGTTTGAGTCTGATTGAACGTATACATGCAGGAGCAAATTGACTCCCAATTGCATTATCTGGGTGTCTTAGTCTGACTTCGATTTAGTACGATTTCAGTCAGATTAATGTGTTTACATGTACTTTAAAAGTCAGTTTTTTTTTGTCAGACTAACACAATAATTCGATTTTCTTAGTGTGCATGTAAACCTATTGACTGTCACCAAAGGGCCAAGCAAGTGCGAGAGTACTTATGGACCAGATACCGTTAGATGACATCCTGCACAGAATTATCCTGTTAGCTCTCCACTCCAATCAGTCTTTATCTGCCCTACAAATACACCTCACACTAGGGCTGCACGATATATCGTTTCAGCATAGTCATCGCGATGTACGCATGTGCAATAGTCACATCGCAGAACGTGCAATGTTAAGTAACGCAAATTAAATTAAGCGTCGTGGACAGCGCTGTTGGTGTTTTTGCTAAACTAACAAATGTCACGCTGTTCTTATTCTTAAACAATCCACAAAAGTCTGTCATATAATTTAGGCTAATTTAAAGGTTTTTGGATGCAAGGCCAACACGCAGCTTTGCACCGGCAGCTAACAAACGTTGATCACAGAACGAACCACCAATCACAAACATTCTCGATCCCAGCGCTAACCATTTAAGCCAGCGCTTAAATTTTAATTTTAGCTGAATTCCCCTGCAATACAGCTATTAAACTAATTAGACTTTTTAAAATCCCAATATCGCAATATATATCGCAAAAAGAATAAATATTGCAATGTGATTTTTTCCCCCCCCAATATCGTGCAGCCCTACCTCACACATACACACCAATAGATTTGGGTATCCTTCAGATTTTATTGGAGGTACAATGATCTAATGTTGTCAAAAAAAATCGATTCTCAGATACTAATCGATACTAAAATTTTGTATCGAGTTCGATATCAATTAGCGCTGGTATCGATATATATACATATATATATGTATGGCATGTCAAACAGGAAATATTTAATCATCTTTGATATATATGGAATGAAACCCGATATATATGGAATGAAACTTGATATATATGGAATGAAACCTGATATATATACAATGAAACTCGGAATATATTGAATGAAACCCGATATATATATGGAATGAAACCTGATATATATACAATGAAACTCAGAATATATGGAATGAAACCTGATATATATACAATGAAACTCGGAATATATGGAATGAATGCCGATATATATACAATGAAACTCGGAATATATGGAATGAAACCTGATATATATGGAATGAAACCTGATATATATACAATGAAACCTGATATATATACAATGAAACTCGGAATATATTGAATGAATGCCGATATATATACAATGAAACTCGGAATATATGGAATGAAAGTCGATATATATGGAATGAATACCGATATGTATACAATGAAACTCGGAATATATGGAATGAAAACCGATATACACTCACCTAAAGGATTATTAGGAACACCATACTAATACGGTGTTTGACCCCCTTTCGCCTTCAGAACTTCAGAAATTCTACGTGGCATTGATTCAACAAGGTGCTGAAAGCATTCTTTAGAAATGTTGGCCCATATTGATAGGATAGCATCTTGCAGTTGATGGAGATTTGTGGGGTGCACATCCAGGGCACGAAGCTCCCGTTCCACCACATCCCAAAGATGCTCTATTGGGTTGAGATCTGGTGACTATGGGGGCCATTGTAGTACAGTGAACTCATTGTCATGTTCAAGAAACCAATTTGAAATGATTCGAGCTTTGTGACCTGGTGCATTATCCTGCTGGAAGTAGCCATCAATGGATGGGTACATGGTGGTCATAAAGGGATGGACATGGTCAGAAACAATGCTCAGGTAGGCCGTGGCATTTAAACGATGCCCAATTGGCACTAAGGGGCCTAAAGTGTGCCAAGAAAACATCCCCCACACCATTACACCACCACCACCAGCCTGCACAGTGGTAACAAGGCATGATGGATCCATGTTCTCATTCTGTTTACGCCAAATTCTGACTCTACCATTTGAATGTCTCAACAGAAATCGAGACTCATCAGACCAGGCAACATTTTTCCAGTCTTCAACTGTCCAATTTTGGTGAGCTCGTGCAAATTGTAGCCTCTTTTTCCTATTTGTAGTGGAGATGAGTGGTACCCGGTGGGGTCTTCTGCTGTTGTAGCCCATCCGCCTCAAGGTTGTGCGTGTTGTGGCTTCACAAATGCTTTGCTGCATACCTCGGTTGTAACAAGTGGTTATTTCAGTCAGTTGCTCTTCTATCAGCTTGAATCAGTTGGCCCATTCTCCTCTGACCTCTAGCATCAACAAGGCATTTTCGCCCACAGGACTGCCGCATACTGGATGTTTTTCCCTTTGCACACCATTCTTTGTAAACCCTAGAAATGGTTGTGCGTGAAAATCCCAGTAACTGAGCAGATTGTGAAATACTCAGACCGGCCCATCTGGCACCAACAACCATGCCACGCTCAAAATTGCTTAAATCACCTTTCTTTCCCATTCTGACATTCAGTTTGGAGTTCAGGAGATTGTCTTGACCAGGACCACACCCCTAAATGCATTGAAGCAACTGCCATGTGATTGGTTGATTAGAT